>NC_063191.1:3287757-3317757 GCF_017589495.1 Alosa alosa
TATAAATTCATCCTTGCAGTCTGGAGTATTCCCTAAAAAAGGTCCCTAAAAACCGCACTAGTAAAGCCCACATTAAAAAAGAGAACCCTTGACTCCTCTACTCATAACAACTAATTTCAAACTTGCCCTTTATTGGCAACATAATTGAGAAAATAGTCTATGCCCAGCTTAATGACTTTTTAACATCTCATCATTGTCTCGACTGTTCTCAGTCAGGCTTTCGGGCTCATCACAGCATTGATTAAAGTTTTAAATGATATACGCCTCAACCTGGATGCAGGCAAGGCATCAATCCTAGTCCTTCTGGACCTCAGTGCTGCATTTGATCCGGTAGATCACACCATACTTTTAAATAGATTAGAGCACTGGGTTGGGTTCTCAGGTGCTGTACTTAGCTGGCTCTGCTCCTACCTTAAAGACAGAAAGTTTTTTGTCTCTATAGGCAACTGGACTTCTTCTATCACTCCCCTGTGCTGCGGTGTCCCCCAGGGATCCATCCTGGGCCCTCTACTATTCAACCTCTATATGCTCCCCCTTGGAAAGGTCATACAAAAACACCAGATCTCCTACCACAGCTATACGGATGACACCCAGCTCTATCTCGCTCTCTCACCTAATGACATTAGCCCGCTTGAAACATTGCTTAGCTGCGTTAGTGATCTCAACAACTGGATGTGTCAGAATGTTCTCCATTTGAAAAAGGACAAAACTGCAGTGATTGCCTTTAGGAATAAAGACACTTGGCACAACATCCTCATTTCTCAACACCATAACATCCTCATTTCTCAACACCATAACATCTCCTCATTTCTCAACACCATAACATCCTCATTTCTCAACACCATAACATCCTCATTTCTCAACACCAACACCATCAACACCATAACATCCCATTTCTCAACACCAAAGCTTTTAAAAACAACGGTAAAAACCCCCAAATCGACAGCTTAAGCGAATTCTCTTTCAGCTGTCACATTAAAACAGTTACTAAATCAGCCTTTTACTACTTAAAAAACATATCCAAGCTTAGGGACCTAATGACCCAAACAGATCTCGAGAAACGTATTCACGCCTTTATATCACTTTATAGCACTTTCACTAAAGTCAAGTCAACTGTCAGACTCTGAAGACTTATTTGATCACTTTAATGCAAAAATGGCAAACATTATGGATGACATTGCTCCATTACAATTCAAGAAAGTTAAGGACAAACAGAAAGCACCATGGAGGCAAAATCCAGCAGTTAAACTTCTAAAAAAGAGAGTATAGGAAGACTGAAAGAAAATGGCGAAATACAAACTTCAGATCCACTATGAAATCCATAAAGAGATGCTCCGCACATATAACTCTTGAAATATGCAAAGCAAGACAGTCTTTTCTTTTCTAACATTATCAAGAGAAGTTCAAATAACACTCAGATTCTATTTTCAACTGTTGATAAGTTAACAACCCCTCACAATTAGCGCCTGAACTTCTCTCAACTAATAAATGCAATGAGTTTTCATCTTTTTTTAAAGGTAAAATTGACAAAATCAGACTCAACATACTGAATAAGCACGAAGTCAAACATTTAAATGAAAAACACTCTTTAATAATCAAAAAATAAACCGCTAATGAAGTAAACTTGTGACCATCAAAAAATCGTTTATCGCCTGTAACTCCGGATAACAGGACGTAACAGGAAGGCATTTGGCTGAGCAACAGAGGTTAATATGCTCTATTTTTCTCCAAATGATGTCTGTCTATCATCGCTGCACTCGAGAAAACCAGAATGTTTAATTTGTCCCATGCTTTTCACGGCTGCAAACGGGATTCACTCGCAGTTAACCAAATATTTCTTTATTAGGGCAGGGCAGGCATATTTCTGGCTATTAAATTATTTCTAAACCAGTCTGCTAAAAGTTTGTAGTGAAGTCTGTGTAGGGTTTTCCAGGCTCCATTTCTTTTTACAAGACACCCTGCTCACTTGAGCCATCTACCGGTTGTTTGGGTTGTTGCAGCGTCACACTGGGAAAATACAAATTAAATACCGCGTGATCCCACGCGCGGACCGCGAGTGAAGCTGGCCAAGTCGAAGCACTGCCCACTGTATCTGCTTAATTACAAATTCAACAACCTGAACTTCCAGCAACAAACAGAGGGAAACTAAACTTGATGTCAGAGTTCAGCTTGATAGACTACTTTAAACACTTGAAAAAAACGGTACAGAATCTCAGCTCTTCCACATGTGTCTTAGCCACTCTGCCTACCAATTTCTTCAAAACTGTTTTTCACCTCATAGCGGCGGATGTCCTTCAAATTGTAAATGTATCATTGCTGTCTGGCACTTTTCCTTGTTGTAAAGCCACTTCTCAAGAAGAATAACCTGGATGCCTCCATGATAAACAATTACAGGCCCATATCCAATCTACCTTTTATTGGCAAAATTATTGAAAAAGTAGTCTTTAATCAATTAACCACCTTCCTAACATCAAATGGGTATTTTGATTACTTTCAGTCTGGTTTTTCGGGCAAATCACAGCACTGAAACAGCTCTCATTAAAGTTTCCAATGACATATGCCTCAACACAGATTCAGGTAAAACATCAGTCCTAGTGCTACTGGACCTTAGTGCAGCATTTGACACTGTTGATCACAATATTTTACTACACAGACTAGAACACTGGGTTGGATTTACAGGCATAGTTATCAGCTGGCTAAAATCATATCTACAAGAAAGGAGCTTTTGTTGCCATCAGAAACACCAACGCCCTTGACCTGTGGTGTTCCCCAGGGGTCGCATCTTGGGGCCACTATTATTCAACCTCTATATGCTCCCACTTGGACAAATCATTCAAAATAATTTGATTTCATATCATAGCTATGCAGATGACACACAAATTTACTTAGCTCTATCACCAAACGACTATGGTCCTCTTGAATCTATGTGTCAGTGTATAGAACAAATCAACACCTGGATGTCTCAAAATTTTCTTCAGCTGAACAAAGAAAAAAACTGAAGTAATTATATTTGGTAAAATGAGGAAAGACTTAGGGTTGCCACTCTCCTTGACACAAAAGGGTTGAAGGCAAAGGATACTGTTAAAAAATCTTGGTGTATTAATTGACAGTGATCTAAATTTCAACAGCCACATGAAAGCGATAACTAAATCAGCTTTTTACCACCTCAAAAATATTGCCAAACTCAGAGGGCTGATGTCAAAACATGACTTACTCATTCATGCATTTATGAATGAAACTCATTCATGCATTTATCTCCAGCAGGGTTGATTACTGCAATGGATTGTTCACAGGCCTTCCTAAAAAGACTATTAAACAGCTTCAGGTGATACAAAATGCAGCAGCTAGGACTCTAACAAAAAACTAAAAAGAACTGACCACATTACTCCAATTCTTAAGTCCTTGCACTGGCTTCCAGTAAGTCACAGAATTGACTTTAAAGCACTATTGCTTGTTTATAAATCAGTAAATGGAGCAGGACCTAAATACTTGTCAGACATGCTTCAGCAGTACACACCTTCTCGCCCTCCTCTCAGGTCCCAGGTGAAACACCTGCTAGTAAAACCTACAGTTAGAACTAAACATGGTGAAGCAGCTTTTAGCTGCTATGCGGCTCAGCTGTGGAACCAACTTTCGGATGACATTAAAAAGGCCCCAACTGTAGCCAGTTTTAAATCTAGACTTAAGACCAACTGTTCTCAGATGCTTTCTGCTAAAGTTGAGTTACACATTCTGAATCTGCCTTGACAATTATTCTACTTTGTCTTTTATTACTTTTTTTACTACTTTGCCTTTGTTTTTGCTTACTAATTATTCTTTATTTTTAAATGATTTTACCTTTGTGTTTTATGTTTTCTTTTATTATGATCTTTACCTTTTAACTATTCTTTGACTATATTGCCCTTCTATGCTTTTATTTGTTATTATTGTTTGGTTTTGTTTATGTAAAGCACATTGAATGACCTCTGTGTATGAAATGTGCTATATAAATAAACTTGACTTGACTTGACTATGTCGAGCAGACTGGACTACTGTAACAGTCTCTTCAAAGGCCTTCCCAAGAAAAAAATCAAACAACTCCAATTAATCCAGAACGCAGCAGCAAGGATTCTGATGATAGCCAAAAGAACAGATCACATCACACCGCTACTCAAACGCTTACACTGGCTCCCTGTGAGTCACAGAATCGATTTTAAAACACTGCTACTTGTTTTTAAAACTCTGAATGGCAGCGGCACCATTTACCTAAAAGACCTGCTCCACCACTACACACTGCCTAGGTCACTCAGGTCGCAACAGAGACTACTCCTGGTTCCACCAACTACTAGAACTAAATGTGGTAAAGCCGCCTTTAGCTCATATGCAGTCAAACTCTGGAACCAGCTTCCTGAACACATAAAGGCCACACCCTCAACAGATTGTTTTAAAACCAAGTTAAAGACCTACTTTTTCTCCCTTGCTTTCCCTTAACTTTATTTTAACTAATCCTTCCCCTATTTTCCCATAATTTCAATTTTAATTCTATCTTTTCTAATTTTTCATTTACCTATTTTCATATGTTTATTTTAATTGTTTATGATTTCTCTGGGTATGATATGTATCAACTTTTATAACTTAGATTTTTATCCAAATTACCTCAATGTATATATGGCATCTCTTTTTATGTAAAGCACTTTGAACTGCCCTGGTATGAAATGTGCTATATAAATAAATGTTGCCTTGCCTTGCCTTGCCTTGCCTTAGAGATGTTGTTAATGAACTTATGAACTACTTATGATGTTTATGAACTTATTAACTCATTCTTAGAGGTGTATTTTTGCTGTCTTAATGCGATGCCCATGTCCTGATATTGTGATTAATTGCTAGATGTGTTGTTTATGAACTTTATTTATTTACAAATTCTATTATTGCATTAGCAATGTAGAAACATGTACAACAAGAAGAAGCAAATGACATGTAAACATCACCCAACAAGGTCATGTGACATTGGACCTGATTTATTCACCTGTGGGAATAGGGTAGGTGCCTGATGAAGCGTTTAGCGATACGCATTGTCCTCTCCAAATAAAAATAAAAAACAATGTTAAAATAGTGATCTGTGATTTTGATCTCTTACTTTTGGATTATACTTACCTACTTCACCTGCACCTGCATCATGAACAGCTTGTGCACAGGGACGCCTATGGACTTCAATTCATAATTGTTAGAGGGAGATTAGTAAGACTCAGTACAAGCTGACTTAGAGGACTCTTTTCAGGGTTCAGATCTTGAGTTTTTACTACATTAAAATGCAGTGTCAGTAGGACTTGTTTGGAGATGCATCCAGAATTTGAAAGCTCTTTTTTGCATGTTGATGGCCAATGGGAATCTGCCTAGTTCTGCCTAGTTTCAGGGCTCAGTGCTGAAAGTATTTCTCTAGCAGGTTGAGGTGCTGCTGTAGCCCCTGTGCCGTGGGAATTTGATTTGTTCGCTCCTGTGTAGCGTGAGGCCAGGAGCTCTCTCTTCTCTAATTCTTTGCCCCTCTCTTATAGTCTCTCTTCTCCTCTCTTTCCCTCCCTTCTTCTCTCTCTCTTGTCCCTCCTTCTCACCCCCCATATCCTTTTCACTCTCTCTTCTCTCAATCTTTCCCTTTCCCCCTCTCCCTCAATCTCTCTTTTCCTCTTTCTCCCTCTGTCCCTCTCTTCTCTCTCTGTGTGATTCTCATGGTTGAGAAGTATAAATATTCTAATGTCTCCGTCTTGCCTCATGGATGAGAAGCATAAATATTCTAATGTCTTGTCTTGCCTCATGGATGAGAAGCATAAATATTCTAATGTCTTTGTCTTGTCTCATGGTTTAGAAACATAAATATTCTAATGTCTCCATCTTGTCTCATGGATGAGAAGTATAAATATTCTAATGTCTCCATCTTGTCTCATGGATGAGAAGCATAAATATTCTAATGTCTCCGTCTTGCCTCATGGATGAGAAGCATAAATATTCTAATGTCTTTGTCTTGTCTCATGGTTTAGAAGCATAAATATTCTAATGTCTCCATCTTGTCTCATGGATGAGAAGCATAAATATTCTAATGTCTCCGTCTTGCCTCATGGTTGAGAAGCATAAATATTCTAATGTCTTTGTCTTGTCTCATGGTTGAGAAGTATAACTATTCTAATGTCTCCATCTTGTCTCATGGTTGAGAAGTATAGATATTCTAATGTCTTTGTCTTGTCTCACGGTTAAGAAGTATAAATATTCTAATGTCTCCATCTTGATTCTCTTTCCTTGCGTGTTGTCTTTTGTCCTTTGAAGCCTGGGGAATTAGCCTGGCGGGCCATCCTATATCATTGAAATGTATAGTCTGGCATCGAACCATTCACCTCGCTTAATCCAAGGAGCGGGCAGAGAATTGTCTTTCAAACTGCCTAGGCATGCAATAGGCCAGCGCTACGACCATATCCGTATCCGGTCGGCAAAAACGGCAAATACATCCTTCTTCGAAAGGAATGACTTAAGTGCATTGTGTTGCTCAACTTTCAAAGAAAAGCACAAGTCCAACTCTTCCAAAGTTGACGCCAACGCCGATTCAAACAACCGCTCTTTGTTCGCCATAGCCACCTTCCTTGTTGTTCACCGTTGCAGGACTGTCGTTATCCTGTTAAGCCCACCTTAAGACTCTCTAACAAAATAGAGCTCTGTGATTGGATGAGGTCCACGGCGTCAGCCAATAGAAATCCCTATGGTTTGATAATAGACGTACAGGCTGAGCAAATTAATTTGCCGCCGCTAGGGTGCGTCTAGATTTCTAGGCTACTGGGGAATCTTACCAACCAGCCAATCCTTACTCATCAACCAAGAATCTTTTCCAAGGGGACACACACTCAACACACAATAGTGCACACACATACACTGCAAGTTACGTTTAGAGTACTATGTACCACACACACACACGCATACATTCAAACACACACACACACACACACACACACACACACACACACACACACACACAGCCACACACATACAACAATGAAAATAGTGTTTTAGATAAATACACAAATGAAAAAAATATTAGTTTAGACTGTTTTTTTGGAGAACACATTTAACTACGTTACTTATGGTATTGGGAGAGTCTGGTCAAAGGTCAAACTCATCATAAGTGTGCATGAGCGTTTGTGCTGTCGTAACATCAGCTTCTGAGACGTCAAAGGTCAAACCTATCATAAGTGTGCATGAGCGTTTGTGCTGTCGTAACATCAGCTCCCGAGAGGTCAAAGGTCAAACCCATCATAAGTGTGCATGAGCGTTTGTGCTGTCGTAACATTAGCTCCCGAGAGGTCAAAGGTCAAACCCATCATAAGTGTGCATGAGCGTTTGTGCTGTCGTAACAGAGGGGCTGCTATTTCACCTTTTTTGTGCTAATAGTAGTGATACTTAGGGACCTATCTAAAACTATATTGACTACAGTATATAATAAGTACCTAATTAGATTTAGATTTTGTCCCTTTGGAATCATTAGGGTTCTGGCACTTTTGGCAAAATTGAGTTATTGGCATATTCTTATTCTGTGACAACCTAATAAGGTGAGCTGAGGTGTTTCTTCTAGTTGTATGCATTTTTGACATTACATCTAAAAATGCTTTGTTCCACATATCAGTATAACACTATGGAATTCTAAAACTTTGAAGCTCCATGTCTCAGAACAACTTAGAACGCAGGGAGAGCAACTCTGTATATAGCCAGGTGATCTGAGGGTGCTACAGTAGATACTGTTAGCTTGCTAGCCTGGTGGTCTGAGAGCGCTACAAAATATACTGTTAGCTTGCTAGCCTGGTGGTCTGAGGGTGCTACAAAAGATACTGTTAGCTTGCTAGCCTGGTGATCTAAGGGCGCTACAATAGACACTGTTAGCTTGCTAGCCTGGTGGTCTGAGGGTACTATGGAAGATACTGTTAGCTTGCTAGCCTGGTGATTTAAGGGCGCTACAGAAGATACTGTTAGCTTGCTAGCCTGGTGGTCTGAGGATGCTACAGTAGATACTGTTAGCTTGCTAGCCTGGTGATTTGAGGGCGCTACATAAGATACTGTTAGCTTGCTAGCCTGGTGGTCTGAGGGCGCTACAGTAGATACTGTTAGCTTGCTAGCTAGCGTGTTAAATAATAATAGCAAGCTATTGTAAGCTTTCTGGTGTTTTCTGGTGGTCCAAACCAGACATCATATCAAACCTAAAACAGCCTAAAACATGTTCAGATCTCATGACTTCAAACCTTGTTAACAAATGTACTTTTTAGTTTTAAGTGATATTTTCTGTATAGTCATGTACTTGCTCAGACAGAATTCGCTCAGTCTTCTTTGTGCATTTGTGTAAAATTCTTACACTACTTCCTGGCTTTCTCACTTAGTTTCCCCGTTTCTGTTTGGCTGAGGACATTTCTGAAAATAACATCATGGATGTGAAACGTTCTTATTTTTAAACGGAAAGAAAACACACACTTTAAAAACATTCTATTCCCTTGTGGACGGAGGTAAAGCTTGTGCCATCATGTCTGTGTGGAGGTGGCATTTCCTTAAGTGTGTGTGAGTGTGTGTGTGTGTGTGTGTGTGCCCTCTGGGATCTGTCTCACAAGTTCTATTTCGGTGGTAAAATCAACAAGGAGAGAACATCATGGTGTAAATAAATACTAAACGTGTGTGTGTGTGTGTGTGTGTTTCCATGTGTGTGAGTGAGATAAGTCTGTCGAGAGACGTTCTTGAGGGCAAGAACTGCCAAAAATGACACTTATCGTCATAGCAACAGAGAGGTGTCACCCTGCTCCAGGAGCCTGTTCTTAACACTTCCTCTTCCTACAAACAGGGTCTGGGTGTGTGTGTGTGTGTGTGTGTGTGTGTGTGTGTGTGTGTGCATGTGTGTATGACTCAACTACATGGACAGGAGGTATGTGTGTGTGTATATTTGTATAACTTGGCTGGAAAATGTAAGGATCCAGGTGTGTAAGTGTGTCTGTATGTGGTGGGTGGGGGACAGTGTGGGGGTAAACTGAAGATTAGAGATGGGGAAAATGATAGAACATACCTCCCTCCCTCCCTCCCTCTCTCTCTCTCTCTCACACATACACACACACACACACACACTATAGACACACACACACACACACACATAGACACACACACACAATTTGGCAGTGTTGTAATCAAGTCACTATGCCTCGAGTCCGAGTCCAGGTTTGAGTCTCCAGTGTTCAAGTCCGAGTCAAGTCCAAGTCATTAAAAAAAATTCCAAGTCAAGTCTGAGTCGAGTCACTATTAAATGCAAAACTGACAACCTTCGGGGCATTCATGTCTCCAGGCATTTGGTGCCATTAAAGTTAACGTCCGTTATTGTACACGGTGTGATGTGTGATGTATGACATGAAGCAGTAACACTCCATTACACTAATATTAATACTAAAAATAATTTAGATATTAAAATCCTATATCAAAATAAAATTCTAATGACATATTACAATTATAGCCTAATGACATTTTTAAAAAAAAGTCGAGTCCTCGTCTCAATTCCCGAGTCTGCATGGTCTGAATGTACGAGTCTGAGTCCAAGTTCGAGTCATTCAGTGCTCAAGTCCAAGTCAAGTCACGAGTCTCTAAATTTAGCTCATGACTCAGACTCGAGTCCGAGTCCTGGACTCGAGTACTACAACACTGCAATTTGGTGAGTATTTCTGGAGTAGGCCTACATCTCATAGTCAGCAGGGCAGAGAAGTACTGATTCCTAGCAGCATTCCACATCTGCAGCCTTTTACATATGGAGTCGCAGGACAACATTCCACATCTCCAGCCTTTTACATATGGAGTCGCAGGACAACATTCCACATCTCCAGCCTTTTACATATGGAGTCGCTGGACAACATTCCACATCTCCAGCCTTTTACATATGGAGTCGCAGGACAAGTAAGACTTTTCCCTGGCATTTTCTGGACTGAAACATTTGTGAAGAAAGGACATAACGCTGTGTGAGTGTGTGTGTGTTTACATGTTGAAGGGGTAAAATGGAGGGAGGTCTCCAGTGTTTTTCTTCCCATGGTGGTTGTGTGTGTGTGTGTGTGTGTGTGTGTGAGTGTGTGTGTGTGTGTGTGTGTGTGTTTACCTTTCTCTGGTACCCACTTCCTATTTGTAATGCCACTCACCCACTCCGCTCTAGCCATTGTTCTGTCATAATGTCATTGACATGAAAACACGTTCTGTTGCCGTGGGTGAATTAGGCACTTTAGGTCCATTCCAGAATGACATCAGCCGTGGGAGAGCTGACTCATGAGTGAGCTGAGGCCAGAGAACTCAAACAGGTCACACACTGGCCCACAAGTCAGAAAGACCATCATTCAGATGACAAAAGTGTCAGAGTGTGTGTGTGTGTGTTATGGCGTGTTGAAGTGGAGTGTGTGTCTGATGTTAAATGAGCAGCTTAGCGTGTGTGTGAGAGAGTGAGACAGCTAGAAGTATGTGTGTGTGTGTGTGTTTGGACATGACTGTGTGGGATTAGAGTTTATTAATATGTCACTTTCAATAAGGATATTCTGGGATGCACATATACTGTTGTCATGGAGACCCCTTTTATTCACAGCAAAGCAGGTCAGTGACACAGAGACCTGTGGGAATATCACACACACACACACACACACACACACATAAACACACACACACACACACACACACATCGACACACCTGCAAGGCCATCTACTCTTCTGTAAGTGTGTGTTTCAGAAAGAAGGGTATAGGCTTTCCACACACACACACACACACACACACACACATAAACAAAGTACTTTATTTACATCTAACAACAGCCTATAATAATTTGGTCAACTATACAGCCATAACAAGGCTCAAGTTCTGTAATCGATGTCCTGTGTGCTGTCATTCTCTCTCCTGCGCAAACAATTGTGTGCGTTCCAAGTAGCCTAGTGGGGTAGGGCAAGGGGGTAGCAACAGGACAACAGCACAGACTGACAGGGCCGATGGTAGAGATAATGTTATGAGATTGTTAAAATACAGGATATTTTACGGGAAAATATTAAAACGGGAAGACAGCGGGAAAAAGTTAAAATACGTGAGAAACCCGGAAAAAACGTGAGGGTTGACAGCTATGACTTTAACCTCACACAAGAGACCAGCATTACACACACACACACACACACACACACACACACACACACACACTTAACCTCACACAAAAGACCAGCATTTCACACACACACACACACACACACACACACACACACACACACACACACACACACACACACACACTTAAACCTCACACAAGAGACCAGCATTACACACACACACACACACACAAAACTTCACACCAGTAGCATAGTCAGAAATGTTCAAATGTGTGGGCACAGAAAAAAAGGGGTGGGCAATTTGATTAAACATAAGAGAGGCCTATCTGAGCCTGAGACTAACATGATGCCATCTATATGGGCCTGAGACTAAAATCTAAATGGGCCTGAGACTAACATGATGTCATCTATATGGGCCTGAGACTAACATGATGCCATCTATATGGGCCTGAGACTAACATGATGTCATCTATATGGGCCTGAGACTAACATGATGTCATCTATATGGGCCTGAGATTAAAATCTATATGGGCCTGAGACTAACATGATGCCATCTATATGGGCCTGAGACTAACATGATGTCATCTATATTGGCCTGAGACTAACATGATGTCATCTCTCTGGTCCTGAGACTAACATGATGTCATCTCTCTGGGCCTGACACTAACATGATGTCATCTCTCTGGGCCTGAGTGGGAGTGGGAGTGAGCAGTTTCTGATATACAGTATGCTCTGCTACCTTCATAGATAACGTGTGTGTCTGTGTGCGTGTGTGTGTGTGTGTGAGGAGGGATCATGTTCACCAGTGGGCATGCTTTACAGATAACGTGTGTGTCTGTGTGTGTGTGTGCAAGCATGTGTACTTGCAAAAGGGATAATGATTATTTGTTTTCTAACAAGTCATGTCTTTGGCATGAAGACTGATTGACACCGAACATGCATGTGTGTGTAAGGGTGTGTGTGTGAGTATGTATGTGTTTTTGATACCCCCTTCTCTGACCATGACCTCATTTCCTGTCTGCCCTCAGATAAGCGTCCCATTGGCTGTTCCCAGGGGACTCCAGGCCCAGGCCACTGCCCCCGCCTCACTTCCTGCCAGCAGGAATGGCCAGAGGAGTGCTTGGCCTCCACCTACTGGGCCTTTAGTCTCCATCTGAGCATGGGTGTGTGTGTGTGTGTGTGTGTGTGTACACACTCACATCTGGTACTGCACAGTGTAGGTATACACATACATTATACACACACTAACACACACATGCACACACACACTAACACAGTGATCTATCCTACACTCACACACACACCTACACACACACACACACACACACACTTGGTCTTCCTGCTTGGGGTCTCTTGTCTCCTAACTGCAGTAATTTAATAACGATCCAGACCCCATCTCTGGTGGAGAAAGAGAGAGAGAGGGAGGGAAACAGGGAAAGAGAGAGAGAGGGAGGGAAACAGGGAAAGAGAGAGAGAGGGAGGGAAGCAAGAGAAAGAGAGAGAGAACAAGGGGCCCAGGGAAGAGGAGAAACAGGGAAAGAGAGAGAGAAAGAGAGGAAGAGAAATAATGAGAGGAAGAGAGAAAGGAAGAGAAAACAACAGAGAAAGAGAGGAAATGGGAGGATTGAAAGAGGGAAATAGAGAGAATGAATGAGAGAAGTAGAGAGAGCGAGGGAACGACTGCCATCAAGAGAGAAAGAACGAGAGAAAGATGGAGATGCAGAAGAGGGGGAGAGAAGGGAGAAAGATGGAGAGGCAGAAGAGGGGAGGAGCTCGGTGAACAGCAGTTCAGTTGCATCAGTTTGGTCTCGTTAAACTTTCACACAACAAAATAAAACTCCAACTCCCATGAGCCCTTTCTCTCTCTGAACAATCTTGCTACAACTCCGCCTTGTTTGCATTTCACACACTAACACACACACACACTATCTATCTCTGTCTCACATATACACACACACTTTCTCTGACTGGCTCACACACACACACACACACACACACTCTCTCTCTCTGTCGCACACACACACACAGGTTTGGAAGAGGCCTTTGTGTGTGTAAGGAAGAGAGCGACTCCCTGGTCTGCTGGTTCATTTATGACTCCTTGTCTACACACAAACACACACACACACACACATACACACACACTCTATCTCTCTGTGTCGTACACACACAGGTTTGAAAGAGAGCGATTCCCTGGTCTACTGGTTCATTTATGGCTCCACGTCTACACACACACATACACACACACATACACACACACACACCCACACACACACACAAACACACACACACACACACACACCACTGAGATGACTAGTCTCTCCTGTGTGTGGTTGAGATGACTAGTCTCTCCTGTGTGTGGTTGAGATGACTAGTCTCTGAGTCCTGTGTGTGGTTGAGATGACTAGTCTCTGAGTCCTGTGTGTGGTTGAGATGACTAGTCTCTGAGTCCTGTGTGGTTGATGTGACTAGTCTCTGAGTCCTGTGTGTGGTTGAGATGACTAGTCTCTGAGTCCTGTGTGTGGTTGAGATGACTAGTCTCTCCTGTGTGTGGTTGAGATGACTAGTCTCTCCTGTGTGTGGTTGAGATGACTAGTCTCCTGTGTGTGGTTGAGATGACTAGTCTCTCCTGTGTGTGGTTGATGTGACTAGTCTCTGAGTCCTGTGTGTGGTTGAGATGACTAGTCTCTGAGTCCTGTGTGGTTGATGTGACTAGTCTCTGAGTCCTGTGTGTGGTTGATGTGACTAGTCTCTGAGTCCTGTGTGTGGTTGATGTGACTAGTCTCTGAGTCCTGTGTGTGGTTGATGTGACTAGTCTCTGAGTCCTGTGTGTGGTTGATGTGACTAGTCTCTGAGTCCTGTGTGTGGTTGATGTGACTAGTCTCTGAGTCCTGTGTGTGGTTGATGTGACTAGTCTCTGAGTCCTGTGTGTGGTTGATGTGACTAGTCTCTGAGTCCTGTGTGTGGTTGATGTGACTAGTCTCTGAGTCCTGTGTGTGGTTGATGTGACTAGTCTCTGAGTCCTGTGTGTGGTTGATGTGACTAGTCTCTGAGTCCTGTGTGTGGTTGAGATGACTAGTCTCCTGTGTGTGGTTGATGTGACTAGTCTCTGAGTCCTGTGTGTGGTTGAGATGACTAGTCTCCTGTGTGTGGTTGAGATGACTAGTCTCTGAGTCCTGTGTGTGGTTGAGATGACTAGTCTCTGAGTCCTGTGTGTGGTTGAGATGACTAGTCTCTGAGTCCTGTGTGTGGTTGAGATGACTAGTCTCCTGTGTGTGGTTGAGATGACTAGTCTCCTGTGTGTGGTGTTGTTAGTCTCTGAGTCCTGTGTGTGGTTGATGTAACTAGTCTCTGACCCTTGTGTGTGGTTGAGATGACTAGTCTCTGAGTCCTGTGTGTGGTTGATGTGACTAGTCTCTGAGTCCTGTGTGTGGTTGATGTGACTAGTCTTTGACTCCTGTGTGTGGTTGAGATGACTAGTCTCTCCTGTGTGTGGTTGGGATGCATGGCAGTTTAGAACACTGCTGTGGTGAGGAGACGTAGTGCCAGTATGTTGAAAATTGATTTAAAAAAGGGTAATTACTTCATTGTGTTATTTTACACACTTAAACTGTACAGAACCTCAACTCTTCCACATGTGGCTTACACACTCTACCTACCAGTTTTTTTTATATGTTCTTCACTTCATCAGTCAGCAGCTGATGTGTTTCATATTGCAAATGTATGCTGACGTGTTTCATATTGGCTCGAACCGGCAACCCCTCCGGTTACAGGTCCGGAGTGCTAACCAGTGGGCCATGGCTGCCTGTTGGTTACAGGCATTTGGGATGAGGGGTCTAAGGAGGAAGCCCCTTCATCCAGTAGTGTTTAAGTGTGTGAGTGTAAAACAGTACTTTACCAGATTAGCATTTCAGATTTGATTTGATCTGACATTTTAGGGAAGGTAATCTCCTCATGTTCTTTGCTATATTACTATGTAGCTTTAGTCCATTTAGTCCATACTTAGCCCAGGATGTTGTGTAAAAAGTAAAAAGTACACATAGAAAATATATGGCTTTTGATAAATGTTTTATTAATGCATATCAAATGTCATAAAGGATGCATTACAAATCCAGTGTTTCTGATCAGAAACTATGAAGACATTGAAAATGAGACCCTTAAAGGAACCATATGTAAGATTGTGGCCAAAACTGGTACTGCAATCACTTTCAAATGACTGTAGAGCGGTGTATCCCCTCCCCTCCCCCTGACTGGCAGAGCTGGCAACCCGGATGCCGAAACACTACTGACTTCGTGATTAGTAGATAGGTGGAGGGTGGCGCATCAGGCCAAAACACAACATGACAACATTAACATCAGTTGAGGGCTGCAACTTCACTTTTTAAATTACAATATCCTGGCCGGACTACTGTTGTCATAATTTCTTCAATTTTATGATTAATTGAAATTAATTTTTACATACGGTTCCTTTAAAAAAAATATATATATAGTTTAACAATATGGTTAAAAACATTACTTCATTAAGACCCTTAAGATATATATATAGTTTAACAATATAGTTAAAAACATTACTTCATTAAGTCCCTTTAGAGATATATAGTTTAACAATATGGTTAAAAACATAACTTAATTAACTTAGCTTTAGGAGATATATAGTTTAATGATATGGTTAAAAACATTACTTCATTAACTTAGCTGATTCTACTTCATAAATTATGTTTTAAATGTCACACAGACATTCACACAAGGAGAGCCTTATGCCAAGTCTAGTTATAAAATAGAAATAAAAGCAGTAAATAAATCAAGTCTAGTTATAAAATAGAAATAAAAGCAGTAAATAAATCAAGTCTATTGGCTGCATGTCACTGTGGCATTCTGTTTCTTTTGAGAATATGCTGCAACAAGTCACCTCAGGGATGGATTACTGCACGGGCCTACCGGGCCCAGGGGCCCAAGGGCTCAGGGGGCCCTGAAGCCCAAGCCTTTGCATGGAATCATTGCCTCAATATCAACAAATCAGGATGTAAGCTATGAATTCATGAATTGAATTCAGTATTGGCCATTTCCAAAATCCACCAGAATACAGGAAATCACATCAAACAAATTAAACATTTTCTGGGGGAGGACCCCCAAACCCCCCCTCCCACATATACGACAATAAGTATAAGTATAAGTATATATACTTTTTTGATCCCGTGAGGGAAATTTGGTCTCTGCATTTAACCAAAGTCCTTTTAGGCAAGTCCCTCCACTCGGCGGCCATATACCAACGTTTTATGGGCACTCATCGGGCACGGTCTTTGGGTCGAACTGCACGCGTCTTTAAGGCTTCACGACACCAATCTTGCTCCAGCGGCGAGATCACAACACATAATTGGCACGATGTCTTCACAACACACCATATGATTGGCTCAATGTATTCACATCACACCACATGATTGGCTCAATGTATTCACATGTCGATGTTTTGCCGAGAAAGGGGTGGGATATGTGTAGACAACGACCATATTGGCGTGACAAACTAGCCCCATGCATTTCTATGGAGGATTTTTTGAGTGCTGTGTCTCCACATTAGAAAGTCTCTGCATTTAACCCAATCGGTGAATTAGTGAAACACAAACAGCACACAGTGAACACACAGTGAGGTGAAGCACACACACTAATCCCGGCGCAGTGAGCTGCCTGCTACAACAGCGGCACTTGGGGAGCAGTGAGGGGTTAGGTGCCTTGCTCAAGGGCACTTCAGCCGCGGCACACTGGTCGGGGCTCGAACCGGCAACCCTCCGGTTACAAGTCCAGAGTGCTAACCAGTGGGCAACGGCTGCCCATAAAATGAGTAGGGGGGCCCAATAAGTGGGGGGCCCTTAATACATCTGGGCCCAGGGGCCCGAAAGTTCATAATCTGCCCATAAGTCACCTCCACTATACCAGATGTGATGGTGGCACGTACATTCAAAAAGACTGTGGCTTTTACCATGACCAAACTGGCATCAAAGCAATTAGGCCTACCGTTCTTTCAATTAACAAGGCATCCACCTGTGACAAGGCATCCACCTGTGTCAGACCAATTGGTTTCAACTTGCGGATTTAAACAATTTAAACTATGGATGATGAGCCCCCTCCAGCTGAACCGTCCAAAGGCTGAACATGGTCAGAACAGCTAAACCTACAATACAAGGGCACAACATCAAATTTGACTCCTGTCTGTTTGAGGACTGCAAGAAGGAGATGGTTTGTTGTGGGCAAATGTATGGATTCATGGATCATGTTGTAGTGGTGCGGTAAAGAAAGTTTTGCACTCTACAAAAGGAAAAGAAGGAAAGACTTGAAAGAAAGAACTGTTATTCTATTTGTTCAAATGGTCATGTCTAATGTCGACTACTGTAATAGAGCAAGATGGCTGTTATTCTACTTGTGAAATGGTAAATGTGTGATGTGTGATATGTAGAGGAGATGGCTGTTATTCTACTTGTGAAATGGTAAATGTCTAATGTGTGATATGTAGAGGAGATGGCTGTTATTCTATTTGTTAAATGGTTAATGTCTAATGTGTGATATGTAGAGGAGATGGTGGAACATCTACATCATGTGTTCTGTGTTCTGAGAACATCAGCAGAATTCAGGTAGACAATAGATGGTTCTTTAACTGTCTTTTAAAAGCAGAGAATGATGATATTGATCTTAGCTGTGGGCTTAATTCACTCCACAGCTTTTGGCCTCTGAAGGATATATTGAACTGGTGCCTAGAAGTACGCATGCATGGTAGAAGTAGGTTGTTCTATACCTAGTACGGTATGACTGGGTGTTAGATGTGGAAATAAATATGTTCTGGAGTGTGACTGGAAGATCTAATTTTCTGTAGAGGAACTTATGGACGAAAAAGCATGTTTGATATCGATTCACTTTATCAATGGGGAGTAAGTTGTATCGCTTAAAGAGTGAGGAATTAGCCTAAGAAATTTCTTCTGTGTGGTTCGTACTTTTTTGAGGTAGGTGGGATAAGTAGCTGCCCAAACAATATTGCAATAATTGATAAATGGAAACAAAAAAACTGTAGTACAACGTGAGAAAAGCTGTGGAGTGAATTAAGGGACAAATCTTCCTCAATATGCCCAGCATCTTTGCAGATCTTTTGGACACTAGGTCAAGATGATTGGACCACTTTAAACCACTGTCGATTATGACCCCTAAGAATTTGGTTTGCTGAACAAGTTTGATTTCTGCGTTGTTCAATCAATTTTAGCTTGCTCTTTGGGATTTGGGATATTGTCTATTTATGTTACAAAAGATCATAAAGTTGCATTTTTTCACATTGAGGGTCAGTTTGTTCAATTGAAACCACTTCTCTACAGAGTGCAATTCATCATTAACATTATTGATAAGTGTATTAAAATATTGGTGTGAGGCTATGATGTTTGTATCATCCGCAAACAAAACTGGAAGAACATTAGTGCATGATGATGCCATGTCATTAATAAAAATTAGGAATAGTAAGGGACCCAGGATTGATCCCTGTGGAACACCATACAAAATCTTAGATTTTTTTGAGGAAAAACTGTTCAAGCACACATATTGTTCTCTGTTAATGAGATCGTTTGTGAACCAGGTAAGGGCTGTACTCTCCACTCCATATCTATTGAGTTGGGCAATAACTATGTCATGACATACTGTATCGAAGGCTATACTCAAATCAAGAAAGACCCCAAGAGCAAATTTCCTGTTGTCAAGAGCTGATGAAATGTAATTTACAAGCTGTAGAAGGGCATGCTCAGTGGAGTATTTTTTACGGAAGCCATATTGGTGTTTATATAATATGTTGTTAGCTGATAAATGATTGCAAAGTCTGGAGTAAATGACAGGGTTCCCGCGGGGTCTTAAAAAGTCTTAAAAAGCCTAAAATTCAGAACTTTAAATTTAAGGCCTTAAAACGTCTAAAAAACGGCCAGATTTTCATCGTTCATTTCCAGAAACGCTGGCCGCAGAAAGTAGCAAAAAAGTATTGAGTCGTAGCTTGCAAAGCAGATCTCTGGCGTCTTTGCTACCTTTGTAACAAAACCAGCAGAATGCTCAGAACATTGGTTCAGTGTGTTGTAGTTCTTTCTGGAGGATATTGGTGTTGGTATGTCTACGCAGTGATAAATCTACAAATCCTGTGATAAATGCAATATCTGCCCGCAAAATAACCTACGTCTGCGTCTCCTCAGAACTTGTTAAAGTTCAGCTACGTGTGGAAAATGGGAAAGTATAGGCCTACTTTCAACGAGACATGGCTAGATCCAGTGATGCCGCGTTACTCTATTTTGACCACTTTTTTCAGTAGCGAGTCTAACGCGCTACTATTTCTAGCAATCAGATTAAAGTTACTTATCCAAGTCACTGTGCGTTAGGCCTACTATTTTTGTCATTTACCTTAGTAAAGATATATTCTTTGCTTTTTTCTTGTCTCGGGATTAGCGCGCGTTTTTCAGCATGATGACTCACGTGTAATACCACGCAGCAACACAAACATAAACAACAATAGAGGGAGGAGAGAGATGTGCATTTTAGCTATAGGCTACAGTCATTATTTTGAGTTTGTGTCCGCTAAATGATAACTTTAAGGTACGTTGAACACTCTGTGCTGGTGACAAAGTGCTGTCTAGCTAGACATCCCAAGTCTCCCGAAGTTCTGGGAGTCTCTCGATAGCGGCTTCCTGGCGCCCGCAATTAGATAAAATCTCCGGAAACTAGAAGCGAACAAGAACAAGCCAGACCGGGAATTCAAATGATCTGAGTTTAGCGTGCTCACGATTGAGAGAGAGAGAGAGAGGGGTGGTGCGTGTGTGCCCTGAAGCGCATCCAAGACAGAGAGCATCCTGGCCTGTTTTGCTAAATCAACCAATCAAATTTCAGTGTAGGTGGGCTTTTATCTTTTTTCTCCCGAACTAAATTAATCAGTTCCGTGTATCTAGGAACAGGAGCGTCATGGCAGAGTCAGTGGCCCCCAAAAAGGAACATTTAAGACCCATTTCACATCAGACTACACAAGAGTGTACCCTTGTCTCATAAGAGTAAAACATAATGATAGTCTTGCACACTGCACTGTTTGTAGCATTGCCCATGGCTGCAAAAGACTTGTTGAGGTGAGTTTAACAAGTGTCATTTAATTTGCTATTATTCATACACCGCACACATATAACACCGCACTCTCCCGTTTGTTCTCTTTTTGAAAATGAAAAGCCCAAACTACCAAAATCTACATATTCTATCATCACAATTTCTATCTATAGGCCTTCCTTATTTGGTGTACTGACTAGACATTATTGAACAAACATCTGAATTTCAGTATCTAAGTAGGCTAAAGGGCTACTCCCTAAAATTACTTTTTTTCAGGTTCGGATGTCTGCATTGTTGACATTACTGTTAAAATGCATTTCCAATTAAGTGAGTATTGGCAAAACCGGTTATCATTTTTATGTTGAGGCGGTGGGGGGTGTTGTCGGCAGCTGCTGAAAGTAACTAATAAAGTAACTTGTAATCTAACTCAGTTACTTTACTGATTACTTGATTTTAAAAGTAACTAAGTTACTTTTTAAAGGAGTAATCAGATTACTTTTTCAAGGTAACTGTGGCAACACTGGCTAGATCACAGCGATGTCTGCTGTTGGTTATAAGTGGTACCCAGCTCCAGGTACGAGGCTCGCTGCAAACTTTACAAAAAAACTATTATATATATATATATACAAAATGCAAACTATCAGTACTAGCCACTAACATCATTCGAAAGCTCCGGTTTCGCTCTTTCAAGTGACGTCTGTGCGACTTGTGCGAGATAAGTACTCTGTGAGCAATTCAACAGAATTTGAATGAGAATAATGGAAGTGGATTTGGACGCATATTAATACTATATATTTTTTAGGAGGGCTTTTGATCATCTTTGTGTGGTTTCAGCTTCAGTGTCCACCCAAAACACACTTTCACACCCAGTTTCAACTCGTCTCATTTTTGACTTCCTTGCTGAAATCTATTCTATTTGAGGGCTAGTTTGTTTTAGATTATTTTAATTTTGGGCTTAAGGTTTAGGGCATTTGGTACGTGACACAGATATTTTTCCTTAGTATACTACAAGTGAGCAATGTAAAAATCAGTTGGGTTGTAGACGTTGGGTGTGGAAGGTTACTAGTTTGATTGTTTTATCTGTAAATTAAATGAATGCTTTTTTCAACGACTTTTCAATGATTTTTTTCAGAATTTCTTTGATAATCGTCGTGTAGGTCTTAAATTTCAATCTTTATGGTCTTAAAATGTCTTAAAAAGGTCTTAAATTTGACTTATTGAAACCTGCAAGAACCCTGAAATGAGCTTTCCATGATTTTTGATATACAGGGTAAAATTGATATTGGTCGATAGTTGCTAAATTCCTTGGCATCACCTGATTTGCAAATTGGTATAACTTTAGCAATTTTCACGTCAGGGGGGGTGATCCCAGATTGTAAAGATAAAGCAAGGATGTGAGTGAGAGGTCAATGGTTTCTTTAATGAGAATACTTTTAATGCCATCATGTCCATGATATATAAAGTAGGATTCAGTGGATATACACAAATTCACTCACACATAGAGATATAGAAATAAGATCAGTCAATGGACACACATACACACACACACACACACACACACACACACTCTCTCTCTCACCTGGCTCCTTGCTGCAGATGAAGTTGAGGGTGTGTGTTGGTGCAGGCTGACCCACTGCTGGGGGTGTTTTCTGGGCACAGCAGCGGTGCTCCACCCCTGCAGGACCTCCCAGGTTCCATTCCCAGGGGCCCAGTCCTGGTAGCACACGGTCCAGCCGCTCACCCAGAACCAGACGTCCAGGCCCATCCACACGTGCAGAGTGGAGGCCGAGCGGGTCCAGGTGCCCCCGCACGTGTGGATGGGCCTGCTCTACACCTGCGGCCTGGACGTCTGCTCCACACTGAGGATGGACACCAGGTCCAGGACCCTGGACCTACAGCCCGCCAGCTCCTCTGCAGCGCACACACACACACACACACTCTCACCAGGACCAGCCCATCTGCAGCACACACACACACACACACACACACACACACACACACACAGGTATAGACACACGCACACACACACACGGGTACACACACACACAGGTACACACACACATACACACAGGTACACACACACACACACACACACACAGGTACACACACACATACACACAGGTACACACACACACACAGGTACACACACATACACACAGGTATACACACACACAGGTACACACATAGACACACACACACACACACAGGCACACAGATTAAGCATAGGACATTCACAAATATCCTTGGACAGGACTTATCCAAATATCCCTAAATATCTTCAAATATCCTCCGCATCTAAAACTCCTACACACACTCTCTCATCTCACCATTGTAGCAGATAAAGGGCAGGGTCTCTGTGCAGGGCCGGCTCTCCCAGTCCCTGGGCTGCTGCAGCTGGGAGGTGGTGCAGAGGTCACGGCTGGGCTGCTGCAGCTGGGAGGTGGTGCAGAGGTCACGGCTGGGCTGCTGCAGCTGGGAGGTGGTGCAGAGGTCACGGCTGGGCTGCCCGCTCCCCCAGGCTCTGTAGGTGGAGTTGCTCTGGTCTGACCACTCCCAGGTTCTGCAGAGTCCATGATCTTGTGTTTGATGAAGTCGTACTCCTGCTGGTTCCTGATTGGGGCCAGGTCTGTGTGATTTCTTCTGCAGTAGCTCTGAGCCGCTTAAAAAGTCATCTCCCAAGTCTCATAGAAATAGGCTCTGGCACCTGCATTACACACACAAACAGAAATCTCCATGACCTAATCTCTCTCTCTATCTCTCTCTCTCTATATATATATATATATGTATATATATATATATACACACACACACACACACACATACATACACACACACACATACATACATGTAGGTGTTTCAGCCACTGATACAGCATGGTTCTGGGTCCCGGTTTTGCCTAGAAGTATAAAGAAAGGCAGAGTCCATCATTAAAGACTCCTCCCCTCCCATCAAAGACTCCACCCCTCTCACCAAAGACTCCTCCCCTCCCTCCCCATTCACCCCTTTCTCTCTGCTGCTCCATCTGCAGACTCCTGCATTGTGTTTAATACAGCGCCACCAGTGGTACTACAACAGAGCCACTCGGGTACTAAGTGGTACTAGAACAGTGCCACGTGTGGTACTAAGTGGTACTACAACAAAGCCAGCCAGGTGCTAGCTGGTGAGCATGTTAACTTCTCTCCTTCCAGGATTTCACAGCTTTCATGGCAGATACAAGCTTAAACTTTTACACAGTAGTTGTTGGGTATAATAACATTATTGGCATAAAGAACAAAGCAAATCCAAGATGATCAAACAGGAGCATTTTCTAAAGTCTGTTGATTTGGCATGGAATGACCCCATAACAAACAGAACCTGTGCATAAAATCTTACCATAAAGTATAGACCCTGCACAA
This sequence comes from Alosa alosa, assembly GCF_017589495.1. Lineage (NCBI taxonomy): Eukaryota > Metazoa > Chordata > Actinopteri > Clupeiformes > Clupeidae > Alosa > Alosa alosa. The sequence goes on from NC_063191.1 coordinate 3,311,346, forward strand.
AAGCACTTACCTCTACCATGGCAAATGAACATAAGCTCCTTCTCACAGTCATGGTCGTGCCACTGCCCGTCGGGACGCATGTGCACACACTCCCCCTCACCACGGGGATCCGCCCAGGACCCGTTCCTGAACTCACTCTGCCCCAGTCTAGAGCCATCGGACCAGTTCCTGAACTCACTCTGCCCCAGTCAAGAGCCATTGGACCAGTTCCTGAACTCACTCTGCCCCAGTCTAGAGCCATCGGACCAGGTCCAAACACTGTGCAGTCCGATCCAGGCTGCGGTGAAGTTGTGATCCGGTGTTACAGGGATCCGGAGCCGGTCATCAGGCCCGGTCAGTATGGTGCTGCCGACAGTAGGACCGGGCTGCAGACCAGTTCATAGGGGTGGACACCAGCACCAGCTAAGGCAGAGTGGAGGAGGAGGAGGTGGAGGAAGAGGAGGAGGAGGTGGGGGTTGATGAGGAGGAGGAGGGAGAAGAGAAGGTGTGGTTGATGAGGAGGAGGAGGGAGAAGAGAAGGTGGGGGTTGATGATGAGGAGGAGGAGAGAGAAGAGAAGGTGGGGGTGGAGGAGGAGGAGGGAGGGGAGAAGAGAAGGTGGGGGTGGAGGAGGAGGAGGAGGGAGAAGAGAAGGTGGGGGTGGAGGAGGAGGGTGAAGAGGAGGTGGACACGGTTGAGATAGTGGAGGAAGGATATGAGGTGGATGGAGAGGAAGAGTATGTGGTGGTGGTGATGGAGGAGGAGGTGGAGGAAGAAGAAGAGGTGGAAGTCATATAGGAGGAGGGAGAAGAGGATGTGGACGTGGTGGTGGAGGATGAGGAGGATGGAGAAGAGGACGTGGACGTGGTTATATTGGAGGAAGAGGTCGTGGGAGAAGAAAAGTTGGATGAGGTGATGGTGGTGTTGGAAGAAGAGGTGGTGGTGTTGGAGGAGGAGGTGGTGGTGTTGGAGGAGGAGGTGGTGGTGTTGGAGGAGGAGGTGGTGGTGTTGGAGGAAGAGGTGGTGGTGTTGGAGGAGGAGGTGGTGGTGTTGGAGGAAGAGGTGGTGGTGTTGGAGGAAGAGGTGGTGGGAGAAGAAAAGTTCGATGAGGTGGTGTTGGAGGAGGGAGAAGAGGAGGTGGACATGGTGGTGGAGGAGGAGGATGGAGAAGAGGAGGTGGTCATGGTGATGATAGAGGAGGTGGAGGAGGGAGAAGAGGTGGAAGCCATATAGGAGGAGGGAGAGGATGTGGACGTGGTTATATTGGAGGAAGAGGTCGTGGGAGAAGAAAAGTTGGATGAGGTGGTGGTGTTGGAGGAGGAGGTGGTGGTGTTGGAGGAAGAGGTGGTGTTGATAAGAGGTGGTGGAGAAGAAAAGTCTGACAGAGGTGGTGTTGGAGGAGGGAGAAGAGGAGGTGGACATGGTGGTGGAGGAGGAGGATGGAGAAGAGGAGGTGGTCATGGTGATGATAGAGGAGGTGGTGGAGGGAGAAGAGGAGGTGTAGGAGGTGGTAGTAGAGGAACAAGAGGTGGACCTGGTGGTGTAGGCAGAGGGAGAAGAGGAAGTGGGCGTGGTGGTGGAGGAGGAGGTGGAGGTTGAGAGAGAAGAGGTGGACACAGTGGTGGGGAAGGAGGTGGATGTGGTGGTGGAGGGAGGAGAAGAGGTGGACACAGTGGTGGAGAAGGAGGTGGAGGGAGGAGAAGAGGTGGACACAGTGGTGGGGAAGGAGGTGGATGTGGTGGTGGAGGGAGGAGAAGAGGTGGAGGAGAGAAAAGAGGAGGTGTAGGGAGAAGTGGAAGTGGATGTGGTGGTGGTGGATGAGAAGGTGGAGGGAAAAGAAGAGGTAGAGTCAGTGGTGTAGGTGGAGGAAGAGGAGGTGGATGCTGTGGTGTCAGAGGATGAGGGAGAAGAAGAGGTGGATGCTGTGGTGGTGGAGAAGGTGGGAAAAGACAAGGTGGATGGTAAGGTGGTGGAGGAGGTGATGGAGGAAGAAGAGGAGGTGGATGCTGTGGTGGAGGAGGAGGTGGGAGAAGAGGAGGTGGATTCTGTGGTGGAGGAGGAGGAGGTTGAGGGAGAAGACGAGGTGGATGTTGTGGTGGAGGAGGAGGTGATGGAGGGAAAAGAGGAGGTGGATGCTGTGGTAGTGGAGGAGGTGGGAGAAGAGGAGGTGGATGTTGTGGTGGAGGAGGAGGATGGAGTAGAGGAGGTTGATGCTGTGGTGTCGGAGGAGGAGGTGGTGGGAGAAGAGGAGGTGAAAAGAGTTTGATTAGAGGATTTAGTGTCAATGAGGGAAAACACACACACACACACACACAGTTTGTTTACAGATAAACTCACACATGTCCTTTTACCAGGCTAAAGCAAATCAGTTTGGTTAACATGTTATACTAAATTTGATATTGTCAGTTTTGTAGTAACTTTTTACACGGCTCTTCACAAGGCAAGTACAACGCTCCATTGACTTGAATGGGATTTCCCAAAGTTCTAGCGGTCATTATTTCCTAGGAACGGACCTCTGAAAAAAATAATGACTGCTGTCAATGGCAAATGGAGTTTGTGTCGGGTCAGGTGGTGGCTATTTCATATCACTACGCAAGGACTGGAACTTCATTGAAAAGGAAAGCAGACGGTTGATCAGCTGTGTTCTAAAGAATGTTTGATTCAGTTCAGCTGTGCTGTTGCGAACTATTTGTTTCGCGCAAACGCCACGATGAACGGGTAACAAATAGGCTAGGCTATGTGGTATAAAGCTACATCGCGGGGAGTTTATTATTTCTTTTTGGCAAGTAGTCGGGGAGCCAGTGCTGGATATCAGAGTAGAACGCCAGTCATTATTGGGAAAATAAATCCTCTTCAGGGTGGAACAAGACCTCCGCTGGCGTGTCAGGGTCCGTCCGCCTCTGTCGGGACTTATTTTCCCAGTAATGACCGGGCGTCGCATACATTATCCTCATATTTTGGCAAGGGTATATGCTCAGCTGATCTTATTAACAGTACATGCAGACTCACACCCTGTGTGGACACACGCACACACACACACACACACACACACACACACACACACACACACACACACACATGGTGCAGTACTGTAGGGGCATACACACACACACACACACACACACACATGGTGCAGCATCAGGGCACTGACCTGTCAGCAGGAACACAAGGAGCACAGGAGCCAGCATGGTGTTGCAGTCACAAGGCAACTAAACATGACATAATTCTTCTTCTTATTATTATTATTATTATTACACATCCATATCAACAAACAATACACATTACTTTAGCATTGACACCACCACTATTGCTTTCTTACAACTGCTGTTACTACTACCACCACTACTACTACTGCTGCCACCATCACTACCACTGCTACTACCTGAATTACTACTACTGCTACCACCACTACTACCATTACTACCACCACTACTACCACTACTACTGCCACTACTACTACTACTACTACTACTGCCACTGCTACTACTACTACTACCACCACTGCTTACTACTACCACTACTACCGCTACTACTACTGCTACCACCACTCACCACTACTACTCACACTACCACCACCACCACCACTACCACCACCTCACCCTCACCACCACCACCACACCACTACTACTACCACTGCCACCACCACCACCACTACTACCACCACTACCACCACCACCACCACTGTACTGCTGCCACCACCACTACCACCACCACCACTAATACCACTACCACCACCACCATCACCCACTACCGCTTACCACTACCACTACTCACTACCATCACTCACCACCACCACCACCACCACCACCACTACCACCACCACCACCACTACCACCACCACCATCACTACCACTACCACCACCACCACCACTACCGCTGCTGCCATCACCACCACCACCACTGCACCACCACCACCACCACCACTGCCACCACCGCTACTACCACTCACTCACCAACACCACCACCACCACTACCACTGCCACCACCAATCACCACCACTGCCACCGCCACCACCACACCACTACCACCACCACCACCATCATCACCACCACCACTGCCACCACCACCAATCACCACCACCACTGCCACCACTGTCACTACCACTGCCACCGCCACTATCATCATCACCACCACCACCACCACACTGCCACCACCACCACCACCACTGCCACTGCTACCACCACCACCACCACCACCACCATCACTACCACCACCACTACCACCACCACCACTGCCACCACTGCCACTACTCATCACCACCACCACCACCACTACCACCGCTACCACTCACCACCACCACACTCACTACCACTACTACCACTACTCACCACTACCACCACTACTGCCACCACCACTACCACTACTACTACTCACTACTGCTACCACCACTACCACTACCATTACTTCACTCTCACCACTACTGCCACCACCACCACCAACCACTACCACCACCACCACTCACCACTCACCACTGCCACTCACTGCCACTCACCACTACCTCACCCGAACAATTTCACCACCACCACTACCCTACTACCACTGCCACCACCACCACCACCACTAAACACCACTGCTACTACCACTGGCTGCCACTTGTCACTTGCCACCACCACTACCACCACCACTCAACACCACTACTAACACCACTACACCACCACTCACCACCACCACCACCAACACCACTGCCACTACCATCAGTTGCCGCTGCTGCTGCCACCACTCACCACTAACTACCACCACCACTACCACCACCTACTACTAAACTAACACCACTGCTACTACTGCTGCCGCTACTACTACCACTCACTACCACTACTACTACCACTACTGCTGCTACTACTCACCACCACTAACACCACTGCCACTACTACTGCTGCTGCTGCTGCTGCTACTACTCACTACTACTAATAATGACTACTACATACTACCACCACTACAACACTACTGCTACTACTACTGCTGCTGCTACTCACTACTACTACTACTACTACTACTACTACTACTAAACAACCGGCTACTATTTACCACTACTTGCCACTGCACTACTACTAATACTACTGCTAATGTTAATTATTACCACTACTACTACTATGCTACTACCTAATTACTACTACCACTACTACTACTACTACTACTACTACTACTGGTAAAGAGAGATAGCCATGATTATTAGCAGCAGAATTATTGGGGTAATATCGACGCTAGAAGTTGTCAACCTATTGGCAAGCAACATATTAAATTATTAAAAATATTAGCCTTTTGTAAATATCCAATATGTTTATTCATAGACTATGAATACTTAAATATTATGCAAATATTGATAACAAAACTCTGCTTGATCTGTGCACATGCAGTAGCCTAGGCCTAAAAACAAAAGTAGCCTCTGCAGCAGATCAGCCAGCCCCCCGCTGAAAATGATGAGCCCGAAATTAGCTATGAATACCTGGACACGTAGAGAGGATTATCGAGTTAACCATATGAATTAAAGTTATTTAATGTAAGAAAGAACAGTATATGACAGCAGTAGGCTACATGATCAACCTATATGCCTTGTTTGCTCAGAAGTGGGTGTAGTAAAGGAGTAAATCACCCAACAACAACATGATAGCTGACCCATGCAGAAAAAACATATAAACAATAGTTCAATATGCCTCTTAGTGGAATTGTGGGATACATTTCAAATGCTTTATTTCTTCCTTCCTGTTTTTGTTAACTTAGTTAAAATAGTGGAATATTAGCCTATAATAAAAACTACTGGATAATAAGAGCTGAACTGTTGCTTTATTTATCCAATTTCCACCACCACTAAAAAAGTGGGCCGGTCTTGGGCCTGAATCTCCCGGGCTGAAAAGTGGCCCCACTCTGGCCCTGACTCAGTCTCCCCGTTACACTCTCCAACAAACACCAAGCAGAACAGAACACTCAGACATTCCAGTCATTTAACACCAAGCAGGACAGAACACTCAGACATTCCAGTCATTTACAGTTTTTTCAGTCGCTTTGGTGCTTTTCTCACATCACTATTAATATTTGCACAGCAGTTAGTGCAATTCTCAAAACAATTAGTGCAAACTGCAAAACCTAGTGGATAACCTGCAAAAGCACGTCACTGGCTCAAAATGGATAGTCCATTCCTCAAAAGCAAGTATGCATGTCAATGAAACTGCCAGTGTCATCAAAATGAGAAGTCTTGACACCATTGTTTACGAACAAGATAGTCAAACGGCTTTGTCAGGTTTTGCAAAATGCAAAAAAAGGTCAGAACTTGGTGACACTACCTGAACATGCTCAAGACTATACAGTCCTTGTACAGCCATTTGAAAACTACAGTAAAGTTACACATTGCTGTAGTTAGGGGAGTAAGTGAGTACAAGACACTGAATACGTACATTTCACAGTTTTACTGTATATGCTTTTGCTTTTTAGCTTTCTAC
>NC_063191.1:3322757-3327434 GCF_017589495.1 Alosa alosa
TCTCTCTCTCTCACACAAACACACATATACTCTACACACAAACACACAATAACAAACAAAAGGCCAATAATTTACATAATTTAGTAGTGTAAATTATTATTTTTTAAGAAATTCTGCCAATTTGAACTGTATTGTTACAATTGTACAACTGTATTGTTAAATGGCACATTGTCACTTTAATACTTTAAGAGAGTCTAAACGGTTCTCATAACGTCCTTTTGCCAGCTGTTGCTCACAAAGGATAAGGCTGATCCAACTCTAGCCTTTGTTTGCCCACATTAGCAATAACAATATTAAGCTATTAATATTAGATTGTTAGGAAATGGAAACATGTAATGAGTTGTTATTTGCTAAGGTGTGACATTTCTGTTTGCAGTTTGCCATTAAAAGTTCAGAGCATGGTAGCCACCTAGCTATCTTAATGCCTGCGAGTTGACTGTAGCTCGGAATGCAATCGGTTGCCATAGTAGGCTATCCTAAAATCCAGCGATAAAACAAAGCATGAACTCATGAGCCGGTCTGCCCTATATGTATATCCTCTGATTGTAATGTATACAGATAGGCTATCTAGGCTTATATTTGTAACATTTATTTTGTATTTGGCCTGTTATAAAAATCATGTAGGCCTATTGAACAATTTAAACACATTGTGAACCCCACAGTTGGAGACATGCATATAGACATTGCTGCAAATTTAAAACCAGATTACTCTAGAATGGCTAACTGCACAGGGGAGTGCTTTAAACTTTAATTAAAACTTTAAACTTTAATTACAACTTTGTGTTCGTAAGGTCTGCTGTTTATTCTGATATATGGTTTGTCATGTGTTGAGGGGAAAGTTCAAGCCAAGATGAATGGGTAGGAGATGGGCGAGAAAATATGATTAAATTAAAGTTAGGGCTTTTCTCTCGCTAACTGTTTACCACAACAACCAACCACCAACATCGCTTTTAAAAGCTGAGAAAAGCTCTTTCGTAGGATACATGTGATGTCTGTGATGAATAGGCTACTACAAGTAGTAAAAATACCTTTACAGAGCAGCAGATCAGGGGCCTCATTTATAAAGTGTTGCGTAGAAATCATCCTTCATTTGATCTTAGATAATTTCTGAAATGATTGTAACGTAGGATTCAGAGAAAACTAACGTACGCGACAAAAAAAACGCTTTACCCTTCCAGATGTGCCCATTATAAATCACAAATGAACGCCAAGTTAAAGCAGTCAGATGGTTTTTAGGTCTCCGCTTTGTAAACACCCCTCATCAATATCATTAGCATATGTTTTAATGAAATCAATGGCCTAAAAGCTGTAGCCTATGTCAAATTATATATTAAAAACATTACTTTAGGCCTAGCCTATGCCATCTGATATTAACTAGCCTATATGTGTCAGTTGAATAGCTTAACTAATTATGTTTTTTCCAGCAAAGCTTTCTAAAGAGAGGTGATGCATCCATGTCCATTGTCCTCGGCTCGCTTTCATTCCTTTGCTTGCAGTAATGTGAATAATCAAACTTTTAGTATGTTTAGGCCTACTTTGTAGAAAAGAATTGGGTAGGCCTACCTTATGAAGGAAAGACTCTAGGCCTACAGCATAATCCTGCGCTATGGTACAGTAGGCTACTGCACGTTTCCAATATGACCCAGGGTAATATGCTGATTTAGCCTACAAAGCAGAGAACTAAATTATAATGTCATGTAGGCTTAACGCTTCTTTTAGGATAGGCTATGTTTTTGCTGAAAAGTAGCCTAGTTCACATCATTATTAATTCATTCAGCATATCTTTGCTATCGCTTTTCTTTCAATAATGTCCAATGGCTTAAACATTGTCCTTTTATTGTTCGCTTTAAGCCTACCTTTATATTTTAGCCTACATTATCCAACTCATGTATTGTCATCTGATCTTGGGCACTGCCAGTCAAAAGTAAAACAGATGCAGTGCTCTGCACCTCTTTACGCTAACCCTCACGCAACACTAAATATGAAGATGCCCTGCTTTTCAGAGGATAATCTTCCGTTATGTAGGCTATATATGATATAAAATATCTATAGCCTACATTGTATAGCTTACATTCAAATATTACCTTTCTGTTACGGAGCTGGGAATAGGCCTATGAGCTGCAAATTAGATGTAGTAGTGGAGGCTAAACGCAGTAAAATGCAGTTTATCCACCTCTGCAATTTCAGAAATAGAGTTTAGGCCTATCCACCTCTTAGTTTATCCACCTCTCAAAAGAGTTTATTCACTTTTTAACATTTAAAACTGTATCATACAATACTATTCTATATTCCCAATACTGTACATTAACCTCCACCATTATCAAACATGTTATGAATGCCTTTAAAAAATCTGATCAAGATGGCGCAGTCCACCTCAATCGAGATTGCAGAATTCATAGTTCACCCACCTCTTATTTTACCACTACATCCCTGGCACAAATGTACTTTTCTCTCCTAGACGAGGGCAATTGACATGTTATGGTCAATATTAGATTGGTGAGAACACTAAATATACTTCAGGATCATATAATTTAGATCCCCTGTAAGAAATTTCAATCATTCTATCGTGAGGGTCTTGGTGTTTTTTTAGATATTATGAAATAAGTAAGCTATACGCTTTTTTCACTTTCTTTAAGTGGGCTATAGTTCCATTAGAGAATGTTGCGCTTTTTAAGCCAGAACTGCTTATCACATCATGTGACTAAGTTTACACCAATCATCATCTTCTAATGTATCCTTATGTTGAGATGTCCTCTCTTTGCCCTAGGGCTATCATTTGTGCTGAAGCATGTTTCAATTAAGACAGTACACAAGCTATTTTTATTGTTGTATTGAATGATTTCATGAATGAATTGTACGCACATAGGCTACAGGATTACGGCTGGCAGCGCCACTGACCAAGGCCACAGTAGCCTGTGAACATCTATCGCAAGAATCTAACATTCTAAGCAACAGCAAAGCAAATGCAAGCTCAACCAAAGTGCAGTCGGTTCTCCGGGCCATGGTTTTGGAAATCACACACCTGCTGCATCTGAAGGCCCACGATAATAAGGCTCTACTTATCACTCTACACTCTGTTGCACGCCACATTAATAGCTGATGCTGCCTCCCCAAAATGCCGCGATCATGTGAACAGATCAACAGGCCTGTAAATTTTCACCTTGTTTTCAGACACACGCTAGGCAAAAAAGATGTCTCATTGTATTGTTTTTTTTGTCGGGTCGGGTCAGGTCCGGGTAGTTAATATTGAGGGTCGAGTGGGTGCAGATTGGCTCTCCTGACGGGTGGGTGCAGATTGGCTCCTCCTGACGGGTCGGGTGGGTGCAGATTGGCTCTCCTGACGGGTCGGGTGGGTGCAGATTGACTCTCCTGACGGGTGGGTGCAGATTGGCTCTCCTGACGGGTGGGTGGGTGCAGATGAGTGGATGAACATAAGGGTGTGTGTGTGTCCCCGCACATAAGGGCAGCCCGGGCGCACACACACACACACACACATAAGGCCATAAGGGCAGCCCGCACTTTTCAAACCACACTCAAGCTTATAGTTATTGTCCCCACCACTTCTAAAAACAAACTGATCGCCCCCTTGCCCCCAGAAAAAACTTCAACACACACAGGCTTTAGTTGTGTAGTTGTGGTATTAGATAGTATCAGGCTACATGCTGAACAAACACACACATACACACACACACACACACAGTTGGTAGAAGCTGAGCCCACAAGTGTGTTTGCCACACTTTCAAATGGGATATTTCACACACACACACACACACACACACACACACACACTGGTGGTAGAAGCTGAGCCCACAAGTGTGTTTGCCATACTTCAATGGGATATTTACACACACACACACACACACACACACACACTGGTGGTAGAAGCTGAGCCCACAAGTGTGTTTGCCATACTTTCAAATGGGATATTTCACACACACACACACACACACACACACACACACACACACACACACACACACACACACACACACACACACACACACACACACACACACATTCTGTTATTAGAGAAAAGGATGTGCATTTTTTCAGAGGAGCCAATGATCTCTCTCTCTCTCTCTCCCTCTCACACACACACACACACAGTGCTGCCGCTACCACCAGGGCACCAAACGACAGAGGGGGCACCAACATTTACCCAACACATAGAGCAGCTTTACTGCACCAACATTTATCCAACACAGAGGACCAGCTTTACTGCACCAACATTTACCCAACACATAGGACCAGCTTTACTGCATTTACCCAACACATAGAGCTAGAGAGAGGGAGAGAGGGGGGGCGAGAGATGAAGGGATGGAGAGAGAGATAGAGAGAGTGGGAGGGGTGTGGAGGCGGAGGGAGGGAGGGAGGAGAGGGCAGAGAGAGAGACAGGGAGTAAAATGATCGAGTGAATAAGTGGCAGAGAGGAGAGCAAACAGAGGGAGATGCAAACCCAGATAAACAGGTTAAAAAAGGTCACCTCTCCTCCCTCCTCACCTCTTTTCCTCCTCTCCCCTCCTCCTTCTCTCTCCTCCTCCTCCCCTCCTCCTCCTTCCTCCATCCTCTCTTCATCTCTTCTCCTCCTTCTTTCTCCTCTTTTCCTCTTCTCTCTCCTCCTCCTCTTTCCCTTCTGCTTCTCTCATCCCTTCTGTTTCTCTCTTCATCCCCTTCTCT
>NC_063191.1:3327934-3332934 GCF_017589495.1 Alosa alosa
ATTGTCTTCACCGTGGGATGGTAGAGAAACGTAATTTCATCTCTTTGTATGTCTGGAACATGTGAAGAAATTGACAATAAAAGCTGACTTTGACTTTGATAAAATCACAAATGAACGTCCAACTTGTGCGCAGTCGATGGTTTTAGGTCTCCCACTTGTAAACACCCCCTCATCAATATCATTAGCATATGTTTTAATGAAATCAATGGCCTAAAAGCTGTAGCCTGTGTAAAATTATATATTAAAAACATTACTTTAGGCCTAGCCTATGCCATCTGATGTTAACTAGCCTATATGTGTCAGTTCGAATAGCTTACCTAATTATGTTTTTTTCCAGCAAAGCTTTCTAGAAAGAGATCGTTATGCATCCATGTCCATTGTCCTCGCTCGCTTTCATTCCTTTTTGCTTGCAGTAATGTGAATAATCAACCTTTAGTATGTTTAGGCCTACTTTGTAGAAAAAAGAATTGGGTAGGCCTACCTTATGAAGGAAAGACCTCTAGGCCTACAGCATAATCCTGTAATGGTACAGTAGGCTACTGTCGCCTCAATATGACCTAGGGTAATATGCTGATTTAGCCTACAAAAACAGAGGACTAAATTATAAGCGTGATATGTCATGTAGGCTTAACGTTTTCTTTTAGGATAAGCTATGTTTTTGCTGAAAAAAGTAGCCTAGTTAGCACATCATTATTAATTCATTCAGCATATCTTTGCTATCGTTTTCTTTCCAATAATGTCCAATGGCTTAAACATTGTCCTTTATTGTTCGCTTAAGCCTACCTTATATTTTAGCCTACATTATCCAACTCATGTATTGTCATCTGATCTTGGGCACTGCCAGTCAAAAAGCAAACAGGTGCGCTACCTGCACCTCTTTCACGCAACCCGACGCAACACTAAATATGAAGATGCCCTGCTTTCAGAGGATAACTTCCGTTATGTAGGCTATATATGATATCTAAAATATCTATAGCCTACATTGTATAACATTCAAATATTACCTTTCTGTTACGGAGCTGGGAATAGGCCTATGAGCAAATTAGGATGTAGTAGTGGAGGCTAAAACGCCGAAAATGCAGTTTATCCACCTCTGCAATTTCAGAAATAGAGTTTAGGCCTACCCACCTCTTAGTTTATCCACCTCTCAAAAGAGTTTATTCACTTTTAACATTTAAAACTGTATCATCACAATACTATTCTATATTCCCAATACTGTACATTAACCTCCACCATTATCAAACATGTTCTGAATGCCTTTTTTAAAAATCTGATACCGCATGGCGCAGTCCACCTCACCGAGATTGCAGAATTCATAGATCACCCATCTCTTATTTTACTACTACCTCCCTGGCACAAGTGTACTTTTCCTCTCCTAGACGAGGGGCAATTGACATTTTATGGTCAATATTAGATTGGTGAGAACACTAAATATACTAGATCATATACTAGATCCCCTGTAAGAAATTTCAATCATTCTATCGTAGGTCTTGGTGTTTTTTTTAGATATTATGAAATAAGTAAGCTATACGTTTTTTCACTTTCTTAAGTGGGCTATAGTTCTCATTAGAGAATGTTGCATTTTTAAGCGCCAGAACTGCTTATCACATCATGTGACTAAGTTTACACCAATCATCATCTTCTAATGTATCCCATATGTTGAGATGTCCATTCTCTTTGCCCTAGGCTATCATTTGTGCGGAAGCATGTTTCAATTAAGACAGTACACAAGCTATTTTTTATTGTTGTATTGAATGATTTCATGAATGAATTGTACGCACATAGGCTACAGGATTACGGCTGGCAGCTTACTGACCAAGGCCACAGTAGCCTGTGAACATCTATCGCAAGAATCTAACATTCTAAGCAACAGCAAAGCAAATGCAAGCTAACCAAAGTGCAGTCGGTTCTCCCGCCATGGTTTTGGAAATCACACACCTGCTGCATCTGAAGGCCCGCGATAATAAGGTTCACGCTTATCACTCTACACGCCCCTGTTGCACGCCACATTAATAGCTGATGCTGCCTCCCCAAAATGCCGCATCATGTGAACAGATCAACAGGCCTGCAAATTTTCACCTCGTTTTCAGACACACGTTGCGGCAAAAAGATGTCTCATTGTATTGTTTTTTTTGTCGGGTCGGGTCAGGTTCGGGTAGTTAATATTGAGGGTCGAGTGGGTGCAGATTGGCTCTCCTGACGGGTGGGTGCAGATTGGCTCTCCTGACGGGTCGGGTGGGTGCAGATTGGCTCTCCTGACGGGTGGGTGGGTGCAGATGAGTGGATGAACATAAGGGTGTGTGTGTGTCCCCGCACATAAGGGCAGCCCGGGCGCACACACACACACACACACATAAGGCCATAAGGGCAGCCCGCACTTTTCAAACCACACTCAAGCTTATAGTTATTGTCCCCACCACTTCTAAAAACAAACTGACGTCCCCCCCTTGCCCCCCCCAGAAAACGCCCACACACACAGGCTTTAGTTGTGTAGTTGTGGCATTAGAGAGCGTCTCAGGCTACATGCTGAACAAACACACACATACACACACACACACACACACACAGTTGGTAGAAGCTGAGCCCACAAGTGTGTTTGCCACACTTTCAAATGGGATATTTCACACACACACACACACACACACACACACACTGGTGGTAGAAGCTGAGCCCACAAGTGTGTTTGCCATACTTTCAAAATGGGATTTCTTACCACACACACACACACACACACACACACACACTGGTGGTAGAAGCTGAGCCCACAAGTGTGTTTGCCATACTTTCAAATGGGATATTTCACACACACACACACACACACACACACACACACACACACACACACACATTCCACACACACACACACACACACACACACACACACACACATTCTGTTATTAGAGAAAAGGATGTGCATTTTTTCAGAGGAGCCAATGATCTCTCTCTCTCTCTCTCCCTCTCACACACACACACACACAGTGCTGCCGCTACCACCAGGGCACCAAACGACAGAGGGGGCACCAACATTTACCCAACACATAGGACCAGCTTTACTGCACCAACATTTATCCAACACAGAGGACCAGCTTTACTGCACCAACATTTACCCAACACATAGAGCAGCTTTACTGCATTTACCCAACACATAGAGCAGCTTTACTGCACAGTTACCCAACACATAGAGCAGCTTTACTGCACCAACATTTACCCAACACATAGAGCAGCTTTACTGCACCAACATTTACCCAACACATAGAGCAGCTTTACTGCATTTACCCAACACATAGAGCAGCTTTACTGCACAGTTACCCAACACATAGAGCAGCTTTACTGCACCAACATTTACCCAACACATAGAGCAGCTTTACTGCATTTACCCAACACATAGAGCAGCTTTACTGCACCAACATTTACCCATTTACCCAACACATAGAGCAGCTTTACTGCACCAACATTTACCCAACACATAGGACCAGCTTTACTGCATTTATCTAACACATAGAGCAGCTTTACTGCACAGTTACCCAACACATAGAGCAGCTTTACTGCACCAACATTTACCCAACACATAGAGCAGCTTTACTGCATTTACCCAACACATAGAGCAGCTTTACTGCACCAACATTTACCCATTTACCCAACACATAGAGCAGCTTTACTGCACCAACATTTACCCAACACATAGGACCAGCTTTACTGCATTTACCCAACACATAGAGCAGCTTTACTGCACAGTTACCCAACACATAGAGCAGCTTTACTGCACCAACATTTACCCAACACATAGAGCAGCTTTACTGCATTTACCCAACACATAGAGCAGCTTTACTGCACCAACATTTACCCATTTACTCCAACACATAGAGCAGCTTTACTGCACCAACATTTACCCAACACATAGAGCAGCTTCACTGCAACCAACATTTACCCAACACATAGAGCAGCTTTTTAATGCATTTACCCAACACATAGAGCAGCTTTACTGCACAGTTACCCAACACATAGAGCAGCTTTACTGCAATCAACATTTACCCAACACATAGAGCAGCTTTACTGCATTTACTCCAAATACATAGAGCAGCTTTACTGCACATTTTACCCAACACATAGAGCAGTTTTACTGCACCAACATTTACCCAACACATAGGAGTAACATTACTGCACAGAGGGGCTTAACAGAACTCTAGAATTCTACTAGAGAACTCTACTACAGAACGCTTTAGATCCCAGTCCACAGAGGGGCTGAACAAAACTCCAGAACTCTAGAACTCCAGAACTGTACTACAGAACATTTTAGATCCTAGTCCACAGAGGGGCTGAACAGAACTCTAGAACTGTACTACAGAACACTTTAGATCCCAGTCCACAGAGGGGGGCTGAACAGAACCCAGAACTCTAGAACTCCAGAACTGTACTACAGAACACTTTAGATCTCAGTCCACAGAGGGGCTGAACAGAACTACAGAACTCTAGAACTGTACTACAGAACACTTTAGATCCCAGTCCACAGAGGGGTTGAACAGAACCCAGAACCTAGAACTCCAGAACTGTACTACAGAACACTTTAGATCTCAGTCCACAGAGGGGCTGAACAGAACTCCAGAACTCTAGAACTGTACTACAGAACACTTTAGATCCCAGGAAGGAGCTAGAGAGAGGGAGAGAGGGGGGGCGAGAGATGAAGGGATGGAGAGAGAGATAGAGAGAGGGAGGGGGTGTGGAGGCGGAGGGAGGGGAGGGAGGGAGAGAGGGCAGAGAGAGAGACAGGGGAGTAAATGATCGAGTGAATAAGTGGCAGAGAGGAGAGCAAACAGAGGGAGATGAGTGTAACCGTATTAAACAGGTTAAAGTAAAGGTCACCTCTCCTCCTCCTCACCTCTTTCCCCCTCTCTCTCTCCTCCTCTCTCTCTCTCCTCCTCTCTTCCTCTTTCTCTCTCCTCCTCTCTTCCTCTTTCTCTCTCTCATCCCCCTCTCTCCTCCTCCACTCGTTCTCTCATCTG
>NC_063191.1:3337934-3340434 GCF_017589495.1 Alosa alosa
CAGCATTTCGTTTCAGACTAGGCTACTGTTACTTAATTTGTGCATTAACAATAACGTTTCAGACTACTGTTACTTAATTTGTGCATTGACAATAAAGTATTACATGAACTAAAGATGACTAAAATCTTATGTAGAAGAAGAAACATTCACAAAAATCCATCCATCCAAAAAATGACCTTTGTTTTTGATAGCTGTTGAAAAACGGCATGGAACTGACAGATATGTTTTTTGTTTATAAATACATAACAAATAAATAAATAAATAACATTATGCTGATACCTTTTGCTTTTCCCAAATACAATGTAGCCTACAGGTGTAAGTGACCTTTCATCAATCCAGTTGCAATGGATGAACTGTGATGAACTGCCCTACTTGTGATTTTAAAGGTTTTATAACAATTCTACATCTTCTTTGGCTATTCTACAATCTATTCACCTTTTCAGCACCAGTAGGGTACCTCTGTGCAGCCGCACACACACTTTGTGGCCAAACAAGCATACACAAAAGTTTCAAGAGTGGGGGATGGAGTAAATATGGAGACAAATTAAAAGTGTGATTTATTTTCGGAACGGATGTACAGGACTGAGCTGCGGTCATATTTGTACATTTATTACATCTAGTTAACAAACAAGCTATACCTCTCAACAAAATTATGGATTGTTTTTGCAGTATTTACGAATGTTAACACACAACATCCCACAATAGCAAAAACAATATTCCAAACCAGATACAGTATAAAAACCTCTGCTTCTGCTGCCAAGCGGTTTTAGCATCGCCTTGGATACTGTAATATCAGATGCGATGTTGATGAAAACATGTTGCCTAACCCTAAAGATCGCAGAGATTCCCCCCTTTTTATCTGGGCTTTTTGCTGTTGTTTTTTGTTCAGAATGCTCTAATGTGTTTCCTGGATATTTTGCTCACTGTAAGCAATACTGTAAACTTTCAGTTTATCTATCAGTTATACTTATATCAGTTCTATCATACTGTAAACGGTATTTCTACTGAACCTCCTGTAGTAAACAGTAAAGGGAAAAAAACTGATTTGCTTTTTACTGGAATGCTGTGTGCATTGGAATGCTACATGCATGTGAACATGACATGTAGACATACAGTTCCCAACCAAGAAATTTAGTGTAAAAACGGTGGATTGCATGTTTTTCATGCAAATACCTGTAAAACTGAAACATAAAAGTCTATGCAGTTTTTGTAATGTCAACAATAGCCAGTATTTTGAAACCTGGTGTACTTTGATTGACTGCATGTACCTTTGAAGAAAACAAAATCACAGAATTTTAATTTAGAGTCAGATTTCCAGTGTTTTGGTAAAGTTAGTGTATGCAGAGAAAGATGTGTTAGTATATATTTAACAAAATGTGTTTTTGAGAAGAAAATTATCCATTTGGCCAATTGTGTTTTGTAGGTGTGAGTCTGTGTTAAGAGTTTAGAAAAATAATCTGAAGTATGGGTAAGCGCTTGTTAGCGATTGAAAAAAAAACTGTAATCATTTGAATGCACTAAAAGCAAAGAGCCCCACAGGGCACTCTGAAATATACAATGATAAGCCTAGAGATGAATCCATAGCAACCAGTTCATGTGTTGAATTTGTTATTACCCAGTGTGCCTTGTTGAATGGTCTCAATGTTTTATTGTTTTATTTCGTGTGAATGTAGTTTACTACAGGAGTAACTTAATATATGAAGTGTAATGCAGGAAGTGTGCATTTAGTTTCCATGCTTATTGTGTTTCCACAACAATGTTAGTGAGTAAATCTACTGAAACGGCCACCAGGTTGTTGGAGTGTGATGTGTAAGATCAGAAAGCAGAGGTTGAATCATCGGTGTTATGAGTGCTGTTATGGTCAGCTCGTTCACAGACTGCAACATAAAGGGAGACGACGACAAATGTTTAATCAAAAAGATAATTTATTGAAAATAGAGCAAAATTATAAGCAACGAATGTCTAGGGGAATAAAATGTGGAATGTAATGCTGTGCCTGCGTGGATGCAGTCAACGTGTCAGTATGTTAGAGAATTGAGAGAACAAGAGAGAAAGAGAGTTAGTGAGATAAGGGGGAGAGAAAAGGGAGAAATGAAGCAATGTGCCTGTGTCGAAAGGAAATCAAGAAACGAGCCAAAGAGTGCCTACAGAGAGAGAGAGAGAGAAACCCTTTTGTAGCCCCACCTCCAAATACAGGTGCACCTAATAATGCAATTAGCTTAACCAGGCCTAGCCCTGCCCGTGCACTGACAGGCCAGGACCTGAAGGGGGCACAAGGGGTCGTAACAGTGCAAACAGTGTCTTTGCCAAGCGCAGACCAGGGCAGAAGGCAATGTGTTGGGGAGGGTCACACACACACACACACACACACAATGTGTTTTGGGAGGGTTGTGCCTTTTTTCCAAATCCTTTTAGAGGGCAAGGGAGGGTCAAGTATCTTTTGACTAAAGTCCCCAAAACCGTAAAAAAAAAAAAGTCTGGTAGCCCCTTCAATAAATAA
>NC_063191.1:3347934-3350434 GCF_017589495.1 Alosa alosa
CAGGGTGTGAGAGGGAATCGATGTGCTTTGATTACAGCTTGGTAGTTGTAGTCTGTGAAATTAAAAAAAACGCGTGTGTGTGAAGTATCCAAACAATGACACCTTCATTTCATTATGGCTGTTTTAGCAAAACACCTTAAGCTACTGTGTAGTAGGTCCCATTTAGAAGTGGCTACTTCATTTTAAACTTTCTTGACTCATGGAGCTGCGTGAATGTTATTACAAACTTTTCCCGCGATATGACAGTTTAAAGTCCGCTTGATACTGTAAAGTAAGCCATTGGTTTCAAAAGGAGATTTTATTTGTGTAGCCAGCATAGCCTATTGACAATTTATGTTGTCAATAGGCCTACTATATAATCCTACCTGTAGCTTAGGGAAGCTAACAACTTTCTATTAGGATCTAGTTTGTTAGTTACCGTTTTGTCATAACTCCCTGATGCATTTTGCATTTAGAATAGCCAGGCGTGTATATCTCAATGGGAAAAATTAAACAATATCGGTGCCTATGGACTAGGCTGGGTGAACCCAGCCTGATCTGCCCGCTATTTATTTTTTTGATTTCTTAAAAGATTGAGCTTGGTCTGATGAAAGCCAGACTAGCCATGGACCTCAGTTAAACAATGCAAGGGAACATGAATCAGCCTATATTTGCACTAACAATAGCGGACAAAAGCTCTTCAACTTTGGCCCGTTAAAATGTGTATGAACAGTCTAGCGGCGCATTTCATCAAGGCCCATTTGGACATGTCAGTTATTTGCACCACTGGTTAGATGTAAAACAGCGCCGTTTCAGACTAGGCTACTGTTACTTAATTTGTGCATTAACAATAGCGTTTCAGACTACTGTTACTTAATTTGTGCATTGACAATAAAGTATTACATGAACTAAAGATGACTAAAATCTTATGTAGAAGAAGAAACATTCACAAAAAATCCATCCATCCAAAATGACCTTTGTTTTTTGATAGCTGTTGAAAAGCGACATGGAACTGACAGAGATGTTTTTTGTTTATAAATACATAAAAAATAAATAAATAAATAACATTATGCTGATACCTTTTGCTTTTCCCCAAATACAATGTAGCCTACAGGTGTAAGTGACCTTTCATCAATCCAGTTGCAATGGATGAACTGTGATGAACTGCCCTACTTGTGATTGTTTAGAGATTTTTAAAGGTTTTATAACAATTCTACATCTTCTTTGGCTATTCTACAATCTATTCACCTTTTCAGCACCAGTAGGGTACTTTCTGTGCAGCCGCACACACACACTCAGGCATGCCAAACAAGCATACACAAAAGTTTCAAGAGTGGGGGATGGAGTAAAATATGGAACAAATTGAAGTGTGATTTATTTTTGGCGAACGGATGTACAGGACTGGCGGCGGTCATATTTTTATGCCGCTATCGCGGTACATCTAGTCTTGATTATCTTATATTTACATAATGGAACACCACCAACGTTATCCTACATTCACTTCTGGACACACCTACACACACACACACACACACACATACATACACACACACACACACACACACACACACACCACACAAACCATATCTCTATTCCCCTCTGCCCTCTGGATCCTGTAAGCAGCCCAGAGGAGTTTCTCTTTGAAGTCTGACTCTCCTGTGCTTTAAAAGGCTCTGTAGCGTTGATATGTCTACACTCTCACTCTCACACACACACACACACGCTCACACACATACACACACACACACACTCACACACACACTCTCACTCACACACACACACACTCACACACACACACACACACACACACACTCTCCTCTCCTGTGCTTTACAGTTTTTCTCGATTGCTTTTACCTGCCAAGTGAAACTGGAACCCACTTGGTCTTCATGACACTTTCTTTGCTGCAGAAGTCATCTCTTGCAGAATGTGTTCACACATTTTTCATTGGGTTCACACATTTCTCACACCCTTTTGCAAAATGGTTAACACAGGTGTCATTCAAAACCCCAAACTATTGGTTTTCCCATGCTAAACAAAGGGAAAACATCTTTTCACAGGTGGTATAGATTCCTTGCATAAGTCTGAATCTCTGATACACCTGTGTGAAACTCCTTTGCACATCCTTTGCAAAAGGTGTTTACTGTAGGTCTATTCTATGAAAAATGACAAGTTGTAGTTCAATGAAATTTACTGTATCTTGCTAAGTATTTACTGTATGTCTTACATGTCAATGGCAGTTTTCACAGTTTTTTTCTGATAGGCCTACCAGAAAAATGAGAAAGTAATGGAACAGACATAGCAAAAAAGCTCATTTTGAGAACTAGATTTTGCATTTTGTTGTCCAGTGTGTAATGATTGATTAAAGAGTGTTAAAACGGTCGAGAAAAACTGTAAAAGGCTCTGTCAATTTGTTGCGTTCCATTCCAGATTTCCCAAGATGGAAGTGATCAAGTACAGAGTACTGTATTAAAGAGAGTGTGTGTGTTCAGAGTACTGTATTAAAGAGTGTGTGTGTGTGTG
>NC_063191.1:3357934-3360434 GCF_017589495.1 Alosa alosa
TGTCTGTTGTACCCAGGTGTGTGTGTGTGTGTGTGTGTGTGTGTGTGTGTGTTTCCATCCACTATTGTAATTTCTCTGGCATTACATTTCTAGTTGCTACTGCTCTCCCTGAAAACCCTGTCAATATCTAGTGTGATCAAAATCTGTTGCTTGGATGAACGATGTTGTATATGCATCTGCATTTATGTTCATGTAGATCTCTCTATCACACACACACACACATACACACACACACACACACACACACAAAGTACAGATATGCATGAAAGCGTACATGCATACTGATTCGAGCAGAAGTATGATGAAGCTACAGATTAGCAACAAGGTGGATTAGTCAGGATATGTGACAAGACCTAAAACACACACACACACACAGGGAGAGAGACCTATTTTCATTAAGGATTAGCTGTTTTGGCCCTGAGGTGACACAGAGAACAGTAAATGAATGCTGCTGCTGAGCAGAGCTAGATTTGCATATATTACTGCCAACACACACACACACACGCACACACATACACACACACACACACACACACACACAGACACACACAAACACACACACAGACATACAATGGGTACATAACTGACTGAGTTGAGTGCTTTGCATATATTTCTCACAGGACTGTCGATTGCTAGCATGGTGTAGCCAGACTCACTCTTATCAGAACTGGAGTCTTGTGACATCCATCTGCACACACACACACACACACAAACACACGTGGTGACATCCATCTGCATGTGATTGTTGGGCGTTTCAACTTCACCTGGTAACATCCATCTGCATGTGATTGTGGGGCGTTTCAACCTCACCTGAAGACCAGCCACATCTACCCCGCCTGCAACATGTGAGGATGTCAGAGGCCTTAATTGCTGCTCCGGTTCACAAAATCAGCAGTGATGTGCATGACTGTGTCGTGGTCTTTATTGACATATATCCTTTAGTTTATATATCTTTTATGTAGTATCTTTATTCTGTGTAATATCATTGTTTTGTGAAACTGAAGTCTGTAGTATGTTCAGTGTGGAAAAGGAAGACTGGTTTAAGTGAAAGAGCAGGCCTGGCAGAAAATGGCATAGACAAGGTTTGGTGCCAGGAAATGTAAGCAAAACCTAAAGAATGTATGAATAACAGGATGAGAGGGCAAAGGTGAAGTACCATATATTACTTGGTCAGTTATCTGTAAACATAGAGTGACTTGTCTGGGATGACTTGAAGGGGTATAAAGGCTGGACAACAGCCAGAGGATGTTAGCTTACTTAGCTCACTGCTCACTTATCTTACTTTGCTTTCACTTACTTGCTTGCTTCACTAATGCTCCGGAGTGCATTAAAGCCATCATCTGCAGTATACATCCACAGTGTGCGGACTTCTTTTGAGTTTGTATTATTTAATGTGGATTTGACACCACAACTGCTTCACTGTGGCTGGTCTGTCCATCATTGTATAAATCCTGCCTAAATGATTTGATTGGCCTGAACACATCTTAACCATCCATACCGACTTGGCAGTGGAGGCCGACTGTCCTGCCCTCAGATATTGTGCTTCCAAGCTAGTAGACACAGAGAGTAAAGGAGAAGAGCTTTTATTACATTTCCACAAGACACAGACCCTGAAAACAGAGGGAGGACAAAACCAGGAGGATCAACAGGCGGAGGGAGACCTTACACACACACACACATACAAACACACACACACACTTACACGCCAAGGGCACACATTCAGTATGAGGGGCCATTTAGGAAATAATTCATACTTAGTCATACACACACACTATCACACTACACCTCATACACACACTATCATAATCTCACACACACTATCATAATCTCACATACACATCACTACACTTACACACACATACTACCTTACTCCTTTTACATGTGTGTATAGGAGAGTATACAGTAGTTGTGTGTGTGAGAGCATATAGTTGGGTTTGTGAGAGAGTACACTAGTGTGTGTGTGAGTGCATATAGTTGGGTATGTGAGAGACAGTGGCGGTTGCTGTTCTTTGGAATAGGGGAAGCTCTGATAAAAAATAATAATATTATTAAATTAATATTATTAAGGTGCTATATTCTTCTTTGAGGGCAAAATGTATCCCCAAAACCCAGAATAGACCAATCAGTATACGATAGAGTTCTGAGACATGTCAGCTAGCTTAGCTACATTTACCGGTTCACTTTGGGGGTAGTTTAAATAGGCTAATTTGTAGCCTACTAGAGTTAAAATAGGCCATTTGGTAGCCTACTAGAGTTATTTTTCTGTGACTATTCTATACGTTCATCTGCCTTGCTGTTTTATTTTGAATCTCCCCTGGTGGGAAAGACTACCAAATGGTTTTTAAAACTCAAGTACACATTTGCATAATGTAGCCAGGCTACACAGTGATATAACGAGCTATCTGGCTACAGCTTAGCCTAAATAGTAGCCTGGATGCCAGCCAAACTTAGCCCCGTCCACAATATGTGAGGTCGGAAAGTTAGGTCTGGACTTGTTCCG
>NC_063191.1:3365434-3380434 GCF_017589495.1 Alosa alosa
TGCACATGCTGTAATACTCTAACAAAATCTCCCTGTTTCTCCAGGCCCTTCTCATTGGCATTGTGTGTCTAGGGTGTGTGTGTGTGTGTGTGTGTGTGTGTGTGTGTGTGTGTCTGTGTGTCTGTGTGTGCGTTTGCGTGTGTGTGGTCCCCTGACGCTGTGCTAACTCTAGCTCATTAGGTGCTTTAGAATAGTAAAAGGCCTCAGAAGGTTTCCCTTTGTGAGGATATTACAGCTAGTACAATACAGAACATTATCAAACACACACGCGCACACACACACACACACACACACACACACACACACACACATTCACACAGGCACACAGAAACACACACCCAGGCACGCACACACACACACACACACACACACACACACACACACACACACACACAAGCAATAAGTTATAGGTGATATTGTATGAGAGAGAAAAAACTGTAAGTCCTGGTCCTTTTGTCTCCCATTCACACACACACACACACACACACACACACACACACACACGCATACACACAAATACACACATTTGATCCTGATCTTTCCGTGGGAAAATGGCATTTTCTCTGTGTGAGAGTCTTTGTGCTCAGGTCACTGAGTAGAATCTGAAGTATGTGTGTGTCTCTGTGTGTGTGTGTGTGTGTGTGTGTGTGTGTGTGTGTGTGTGTGTGTGTGATAGTGTGTAGTGTGCTTTCAGGTCTGCAAGCGGAAATTGTGCTGAATCGTGTACCTGTCCACAGTGCTCTGCTACAGCAAATCTAAAATGGGAACGCATATGACTCCTTGTGTGTGTGTGTGTGTGTGTGTGTGTGTGTATGTGTCCCTTTATGTGTGTGTGTGACTGGATAATGTTGTGCCACAGCTTGTACCTCTCTCTTTGTGTTTTGAGCTTGTTTCTATTGTTTTGGCTCCTCTACCTCTTCCTCATCTTTCCTCCTCCTGCCCCTATCCCCTCCTCCTCTTCCTCCTCCCCCCTCCTCCTCCTCCTCCTCCCTCCTCCTCCTCCTGTTCCCCATGGTGGTTGAGATGTCTTCCACTGATGGCTACAAGATCTGGGAGCCCAGAGAAGAGGAGCTTTGACTTGTACCAATCCCCAATCCCCAATCACCAATCTCCAATCCCCAATCCCCAATCCCCAATCCCCAATCCCCAATCCCCAATCTCCAATCCCCAATCACCAATCACCAATCCCCAATCCCCAATCCCCAATCCCCAATCTATGTCTCTCTGTCTCTATCACACTTCAAAGCTCCTCTCTTCTAGTCTCCCCAACCCCTCTTACCTGTTTACACTCAACCATTCTGTGCTCTTTCTCTCTCTCTCTCTCTTTCTCTCTCTCTCTCTCTCTCTTTCTCTCTCTCTCTCTCTCTCTTCTCTCTCTCTCTCTCTCTTTCTCTCTCTCTCTTTTTCTCTCTCTCTTTTGTGGGGTGTATCAGGAACGGGCAGGAGGAGGAGTACAGGAGCCTGGTGGAGGACTTTGTGCAATGGTGCAAACTCAATCATCTTCAACTTAACACTTCAAAGACCAAGGAGATGGTGGTGGATTTCCGCAGGTCTAAGCCCACTCTGCTACCAGTTCACATTGATGGGGTCAATGTGGAGGTGGTTAGCACCTACAAGTATCTGGGTCTCCACCTGGACAATAAACTGGACTGGTCAGCCAACACTGATGCACTCTACAAGAAAGGGCAGAGCAGGCTGTACTTCCTGAGGAGGCTGCGGTCCTTCAATGTGTGCAGTAAGCTCCTCAGGATGTTCTAGCAGTCTGTTGTTGCCAGCGTCCTCTTCTATGCAGTAGTATGTTGGGGAGGAAGCACAAGGAAGAAGGATGTGGGGCGACTTAACAGGCTGGTAAGGAAAGCTGGCTCTGTAGTGGGAGCTGAACTGGAGTACATCACTTCAATATCTGACAAAAGGACCCTGAACAAACTGATCAACATCTTGGACAATGAGTGTCACCCACTCCACAGCACTATTGTTAAGTAGAAGAGCCTGATCAGCTGGAGACTTTCGCTCACTGCCTTGCACAACTGACAGACTGAGAAAGTCATTTGTCCCCAGGGCCATTGAACTGTTCAATGCCTCACTTAAGGGAAGAGGAGAGATAGACTTCTCTGCATAGTCTGTCTGCCTCTTCACCCCTCCATGTTTGGTACTGTCTGTCCACTAGCCACTTGTACCACTGTCTTTATGCCTCACTGTTTTGCGTGCTATATTAGCACATTAGCACATATGCATAACCCCCCTCCATGCCACAGCCAAACTGTGGCCACACTTATACATTTTCTTTAAATAGTTAAATATATAGATATATAGACTTTACTTTACTTTATTTCTGCATTGTTGCACTGTTGGACTTACTCATTTGCACTATCACCATGACCACTATCACCATTGCACTACCACCATGACACTCACTCACACAGAGCACCTTAGAGCACCTTACCATACCTTACTATGCACAGAGAATCACAGGCTCAGTCCCTGCCTCAGTCATTGCAAGCACCTCTGATTGATTAATCACCACTATGTGGATACTGTTTTTAGAATTGATTTAGATTAAGTGTTAGTTAGTATAATTTGTATTTTAGTATATTTAGCATATTCTTTATCTTCTACTGTCCTTATTGCTTAGTTGTGTTTTTATATTATATACTTTAATTTCTCTTTCTGCTGTTAAAGAATGTGTTTGTGTTGTCTGTATGCTGCTGAGACCTTGAATTTCCCCTGGGGATCAATAAAGTATCTATCTATCTATCTATCTATCTATCTATCTCTCTCTCTCTCTCTCTCTCTCTCTCTCTCTCTTTCTAAATTCAATTCAAATATGCTTTATTGGCACGACAAATCATATGATGCATTGCCAAAGCGTTCACAGGAATTATAATAATTACAAAAAAGTAAATAAACAAACATATACAAACATTACAAACATTTACACTTCATCAATACACTGTGTGTTTGTGTTTGTGTGTGTGTGTGTGTGTGTGCGTGTGCGTGCGTGTGTGTCCGTGCGTGTGTGTGGGCGCGTTGCTCAGTGGTCACTCCTCCTCTTTCTGTCACAGTTGTGTATGTGTGTGTGTGTGTGCCAATTCATTGATATAGATGTTGAAGAGGGTTGGTGAGAGTGGACAGCCTTGCCTCACGCCCTGCCCTTGAGTGAAGTAGCTGGTTTGCTTATTTCCAATTTTAATTGTGCATTTATTGTTCGAATACATTGTTTTTATTATGCTGTATGTTTTGCCTCCAATACCACTGTGAATTAGTTTAGAGAGTAGACCTTCATGCCAAATTGAATCGAAAGCTTTTTCAAAGTCTACAAAGCAGGCAAATACTTTTGATTTGTTTTGGTTCATATGTTTGAGGAGAAACTGAAGACTGGTAATGCTAGAGATGCATGGAGAGGGCCAAACAAAATGATGGGTAGGGAGAAGAGACAGACCTCTCATTGTGAAGACCCAGTCCAACTAGCAAATAGTCTGAACATATTCTACTCCAGATTTGACAAATATGATTTTCAAAGTGAGTGTGACGCTGTCTGCTCTGGACTGACCTCTGACCCAATGATTATTCAGGAGGATAAAGTGATCTCCGTACTGCAAAGGGTTAACCCTCACAAAGCCTCTGGTCCAGACGGGCTCAAAGGGTGGGTATTAAAGGAATGTGCAGCCCAACTGGGACCAACTATCACCAAAGTGTTCCAGCTGTTCCTGAACTCCAACTTTTACCCCCAGGCCTGGAAGACAGTGACCATCATACCTGTACCAAACCCCCCCCCCACGCCAAAATGAATAATGACTTCAGACCCATTGCTCTTACACCCATCCTCAGCAAATGTATGGAGCGCCTCATTACGCAATGAACTGACCCACCAGGTAGCAGGATCACTGGACCCCAGGCAATTTGCCTACCAAACCAACAGAGGGGTGGAGGACGCCACACTCACCCTCCTGAACAGCATCCACAGTCATCTGGGCAAACCCAACACTCATGCTCGCAATCTTTTCATGGATTTCTCCTCAGCCTTCAACACCGTTCAGCCTCACCTCCTCCTAGGACGCCTTTGTGACCTGGAAGTCAGTGTTGGCCTGGTCCTCCTCATCAGGGAATTTTTGAGAGACCGACCCCAGCGAGTCTGTATTAAGAACTGCCTCTCTGACTCTCTTGTCCTGAATACAGGTGTCCCTCAAGGATGTGTATTATCCCCTTTGCTTTTCTCCATATATACAAACGAAATACAGTGCAACAGCAGTGACCTCTCCCTCATTAAGTATGCAGATGACATGGCCTTATTTGCCTGCCTTCGGGACTCAAACAGCTCTCCCTACCTGCAATACATCAACACCCTGACTTCATGGTTCGACAGCAGCTTCCTGGATCTCAACATCGCCAAGACCAAGGAGATGTGGCTAGGAAGCAGCAGGAGAGGAGGTAATAAAGACTCTGTGCCCACCTGCAAGCCAATCAGCATGAAGGGTCAGGAAGTGGAACTGGTCACTCAATTCAAATATCTCGGAACAATAATAGATCACCAGTTACAATTTCAAAACTACATATTCAAAAAAGGGAGACAGCGCCTGGCCCTTCTGAGGAAACTCAGGAGCCTTAACACCAGCCAGCGCACAATGACCATGGTCTACAAATCACTGACCGAGAATATGCTGACGTTCAACATCGTGTCATGGTATGGGCACCTTTCGGTCAAACAAAGAACACACTGGCACAAATAGTCAACCAGGGTGGAAAGATCATTGGCCATAAACAACATCAATTCTCACACCTGTATTCACAGATTTTATTAAAAAAGGCATTACAGGTTTATCAAGATCCAACTCATCCCCTCCACTGTGCTTTTCAGCTGCTGCCATCAGGACGGAGACTTGCAGTCCCAATGGCAAGGAAGAATGCTTACAAGTGGTCATTCATTCCATCAGCCGTGACCATCCTTAACAAAGAACTGGCCATAGTCAGATAAATGTATATGCGGTTAGGCACTTTATGTATTTTACTCATTATTATTTCTATCTTTTAACTCTTCTCTGGAGCAAACGGGACTGATTTCATAGTTTTTACCTATATATTATGTTTATCTATTTATTGTGCATAGTGTTGTCTGTGATGTGTGTGTGTGTGTGTGTGCTTCTTGTATGTCTTTATGCCACTGTCAAAGACAATTTTCCATTTTATGTAAGTTTTATTGACATTAAAGAAGTCTAAGTCTTTGTCAATTAGGGTTTGTAATGTGAAGATATGATCTGATGTTCTATATTTTGGTAGGAATCCAATTTGACTTTTGCTTAGGACACTGTGCTCGATAAGGAAGTTCATGATTCTTTTCTTCATGATGCTGCAGAAAACCTTCCCCAGATTACTGCTTACACAGATGCCTCGATAATTATTTGGGTCTAGTTTGTCTCCACTCTTAAATATGGGCGTATGAGTCCTTTATTCCAAACGTCAGGGAAATAACCAACACTGAGAATAAAATTGAAGAGTTTTAATATTTAATATCTCATTTTGAGTCTGTGATCAGCATGTTTTAGCATTTAATTTAGAATTCCATCTGGTCCACTCGCTTTTTTTGGTTTTAGGGTGTGCAGTCTGTCTAGCAATTCCTTTCTGTGATAGGGTAATCTAGTTGGTTTTGGTATTTAGAAATTGTGTCTTCCATTTTGGTCAGTTTTTCGACTATTTGGATTTGTTCATGGGTCATATCTGTTTTGTTATACAGATTTTCAAAATAATCTTTCCATGTATTGCCATTTTGTATGGCTGGTACTTCATGGGGCTTCATGTTTAGTGAGTTCCACTTGTCCCAGAAGGTATTCGTATTTAGTGATTCTTCAATTGTTTGTAGTTGGTTTTGAATATGATGTTCTTTTTTCTTTCTAAGTGTTTTTTTGTATTGTTTGAGTTCCTCATAGTATTGAATGCGTAAATTGTCATTGTTTGGCTGTCTGTGCTTTTGGTTTGATAATTGTCTTAGTTTTTTCCTCATCATTTTGCAGTCCAAGTCAAACCATTTCTCATCACTTTGTTTGGTATTTCTTCTTTTTTGAGGGGGATGTAGGGCAGATAGCTCTGCCAGGTAGTCAAATATATGGTTAATATTTTCTACTGCTAAGTTTACGCCTTCTATATTGTGGGGTAACTACTAAGAGGGAAAGTATCAATAGTTGGGGAAGCTTTAGGGTGATAGAGAGCTGTTTTCTCTGCTGTTCTTAGTCCATCTGTAACTCTCTCTCTCATGCGGAACAGCTTGTTGGGCTGTTTGTGTATGTTAGAGTTTTCTGTTCTTTTAAGGTATGCAGTAACTTGGCTGTGGTCTGATAGGGGTGTTAGTGGCTTGACTGTGAATGCTCTGAAAGTGGATGAGTCTGTCTGTTATCATGTAGTCAACTGTTGAGCAACCAAGAGGTGACCTGTAGGTGTATATTCTTCTTCTTTCTCTCTCTCTCTCTCTTTTTCTCTCTCTTTTTTCTCTCTTCTCTCTCTCTCTCTCTCTGAGTCTTTGTGTGTGAAAGAGAGAAAGAGAGAAATAAAGAAACCACCTCATCCTCTTCAAAGCTCATTTTTCTGAAATCTTCTGGTCTCTGTTTCTGAAGTATGTGTTTCGCATTCCTCTCATACACACACACACACACACACACACACATCCAGACACAGAGAGATATAGGCTCACCTCTAACACTCTCAACTCAAGAGGTTTCATTTATTCAGAATGTCCAAGGCTGTCTCATTTTCACTGAAACCCCTTTCAACACTCAGACAACATTAACACACCTCCAGAACATGCTCCCTTCACACACACACACACACACATATCTTAGTTGAAGTCACCTTCATCTTTTAAATGATGATGTTCTGTTGTTTTACCCAGCGCACCAAGAGAAATTGATCATACTACTCTGTTTCCATGGCTTCCACGGAATGTCCTCTGAGTTCTGTCCCCTGACAGTGTGACAGATTCCGACCAGGAGCACA
The DNA here is from genome assembly GCF_017589495.1 of Alosa alosa. Classification (NCBI taxonomy): domain Eukaryota; kingdom Metazoa; phylum Chordata; class Actinopteri; order Clupeiformes; family Clupeidae; genus Alosa; species Alosa alosa. The sequence goes on from NC_063191.1 coordinate 3,372,416, forward strand.
AATTCTCTCTCTCCCTCTCTTTCTCTCTCTCTCTCTCAATTCAATTTAATTCAATTTTCAATTCAACAAGCTTTATTGGCATGAATGTAAATTTTACAGTGTTGCCAAAGCATTCAATATCATAATAATAACAATAACAACAATAGTAATACTACTACTAGTACTACTACTAATAATAATAATAATAATTATAATAATGAAATAATACCTGGATGCTTAAATGGACAGAAAAAAACACAAATGGAATATAATAATAATAATAATAATAATAATAATAATAATAATATATAATATATAATATATAATAAGCTTTATTTGTATAGCACCTTTCATACACAGAATGCAGCTCAAAGTGCTTTACATTTGAAGCATGTAACACAATAATAGTCAGTCAGTCATTATCAATCACTTTTCTTCATTGCTGGGGCCGTTTATGATCCACTCAGCAACATATCAAAAATATAGAAAATGACGCCATAAGACTGGCAGCCTTAACCCTTTACCCCCACAAGCACGCCATATGGCATCTGTGGCAAAGAAAAACTCCCATATTCCAGGAAGAAACCTTGAGCAGAACCTGACTTAATAGGGGGAGCCCATCTGCTTCTGGCTGGCTGCAGGATAAGATGAGTTAACTAAAAGCTTTCCTGTACAGGTATGTTTTCAGATCTTTTTTAAAAATATTTACTGAACCCGCCTGCTTGATGTACAGAGGCAGGGTGTTCCATAGTTTGGGGGCATAATGGATAAAAGCAGCTTCTCCACTTTGTTTGTGGAGCACTTTGGGTACGATTAAAAGATTAGAATTGGATGATCTAAGTTTTCTTTGTGGTTGATAAAATATTAAAAGCTCAGAGATATATGAAGGTGCTATGCCATTCAGAGCTTTGTAAGTATTTAACATAAACTTAAAATCAATTCTATAGGAAATAGGGAGCCAGTGCAGTTCAGCCAACACAGGGGTGATGTGTTCTCTCTTCTTAGTCTTAGTTAAAAGTCTAGCCGCAGAGTTCTGTATGAGTGCCAATTTCTTTAGATGTTTTTTGGGAAGACCAGTGAAAAGTGCATTGCAGTAGTCTAACCTGCTAGTGATAAAGGCATGAATTAGTTTTTCTGCATCTTGTTGAGTTAAAAAGGGCCGCACTTTTGGCAATGTTTCTCAGGTGGAAATAGGCTGTCTGAGTAACTTTACTGATATGGGGCTTAAACTCTGCATCTAAGATGACACACTTTGGCAATGTTTCTCAGGTGGAAATAAGATGACACCGAGGCTTGTCACTTTTGGTTTGACCTGGTGCGCCAAGTTCCCCAGATTACTAACAACAATGTCTCGCTTTGGTTTTGGTCCAACCAAGAGTACCTCTGTTTTGTCATCATTTAGTTTCAAAAATGTTTTGCTCATCCACTGATTGATGGAGGTTTGGCATGCAGTGAAACCAGTTTAGAGCATTATCAGAGAGACCCACCCACTTCGCAAGGCGGTGAATTATGATGCTATGATCAATGGTGTCAAATGCCGCACTCAAATCCAGAAGAATAAGGATCGAGACTTTGTTTGAGTCAGTAGCCAGTCTAAGATCATTGACTATTTTTACTAGAGCCGTTTCTGTGCAGTGATTTGATCTAAAACCTGATTGGAATTTTTTTCGTTGAGGAAGGTATTTAACTGATTACAAACAACTTTTTCAAGTACTTTGCTCAGGAACGGTAGATTTGATATAGGCCTGTAGTTGCTCAGATTGGTATGGTCAAGATTCGACTATTTTATTGATCATGAAACATGAGCTGTTCTCTCAGGATGTGGCAGGATTGGTTATACTTTTGAAGCAATGGTTGAGTCAGTTTTGTTTAGGCCATGTTTGTTTATTTTGCTGTTTCTCAATGAGGTAATCTGGGTAATCAGGCACTCTGGGTAATCTAGGGGGCTCACCTCACAGGCACTCTAGGTAATCTAGGGGGTTCACCTCACAGGCACTCTGGGTAATCTAGGGGGTTCACCTCACAGGCACTCTGGGTAATCTAGGGGGTTCACCTCACAGGCACTCTCTAGGGGGTTCACCTCACAGGCACTCTGGGTAATCTAGGGGGTTCACCTCACAGGCACTCTGGGTAATCTAGGGGGCTCACCTCACAGGCACTCTGGGTAATCTAGGGGGTTCACCTCACAGGCACTCTGGGTAATCTAGGGGGTTCACTCTTTAGGGGGCTTTTCTCTGGGCTTCCACCCCTCTGCTCACTTCCAAAATAGTTTTGCTCTAAATGAAATACCTCAGGCTGGCTTTTGTCCCATGACTGTCTCTCTCTCTCACATGCACGCACACACACATACACACACACACACACACACAGACACGACTGCACTCACACACAAACACACACACACACAAACACACACATGCATATAATAGATAGATAGATACTTTATTGACTACAGAGAAATACAGAGAAAGTGAGCAAGAGAGATTTGCATCTATTGGTGTAAAAGAGAACATTCACACACTGAAAGAGAACATTCGTTTTTCTCTGGTGTGGTGCTATATATGGGGACCTCCATGCCTTGGATCAGTGATCTCACACATGTGCATGAACACACACACACACACGACACTCACACACACACACACACACACACACACACACTTTACGAGCGGACGTTAAACTCATCATATTCTGCCACCTCTGAAGTAATTATAGCTGACAGTTTTAGCGTTGCTCTGTCCGAAAGAAAATTGCCCCATTTATTTCAAATTCCCACATAAAACCAGGAATTATTCCCTGTCGAAAGAAAATTGCCCCATTTATTTCAAATTCCCACATAAAACCAGGAATTTTCCCCAGTTCCTTCTCATGCAGCAGACACACACACACACACACACACACACACTCATACACATAATCACACACACACACACATGCACAGTGTTGGGTGTTTGGTCAGAGTTTCCCCAAAATGTCATTAATGGAATGCTGAGTTATGAACAGGCCATTTAGATATTTAGGATTAGATTTGATTTCATCTGTGGGGGATACATTCATGACACACACACACATGCACACACACACACCCTAACCCTGAGTGCATCTGAGATCATGTGTCCTTGAAACTGCACTGGAAAGGAAAGAGAACTTAAGGCCAAACCATAACTCAAGCAGTGTGTGTGTGTGTGTGTGTGTGTGTGTGTGTGTGTCTACCAATGCAATGCATATGTGTGCATTCAATAAAGTGTGAGTGAGTCTCACACTTCATCACAGTTATGTTGGATACTGGCCCTGTACTAACATGGTGACAAACACAGACAATATTGAACGTGCCCAGTGCTGCTAAGTGCTAACATTCTCTTACAGTAGCAACAGTGTGTCTATTGAACGTGCCCAAACACTCCCAATGCTGCTAAGTGCTAACATTCTCTTACAGTAGCCACAGTGTGTTTATTGAACGTGCCTAAACACTCCCAAAGCTGCTGACATGCTATCACAGTATCCACAGTGTCTCTATTGAACATGCCCAAACACTCCCAATGCACTCCCATTTGAGCACTTAAGCTTCTTGTGTTTTTTAAGCATGTAACTATTATTCGAAAATGCACAGTCTGCGTTATCATTTTTGTCCGTGTTAAAAGTAATGTTAACTTGGCCCATAGTTGTATCACAGTAGTGGGAATTAAGTGACCATTAAATAGCATTTTGTTTGTGGCATTATAGCATTGTGGAGAGTTTATGAAGAATTTAGGAGAGCAATGGGTATTGACCGTGAGGTTAGATTTCTTCGGGAGAAGGAGATAGAGAGAAATATTACGCTTTGCAGGGTGAAAATAAGACAATGGCATGAGATGAACGTGAGCAGGAACGGGAGCATGAATTTGCTCTAAAGAAACTTGAGTTAGAATTTGGCGCCAAGCGACCAGTCTCTCCTTCCCCAACATCACCTCCAGTTGACCCGGCCAATCCATCGGCCCCTGTGGCGTCTGATCTGTTTAGTTCCACCTTCATAGAGATGGATGTTGAGAAATATTTCTCACATTTTGACAGGGTAGCTCATAATGCCCATAATGCTTCAGTGTGTTCTGACTGGTAGAGCTCAAGATGTATTGTCTGCCCTTAGTTTGGAGCAAAGCCGTCAGTACAGTATGACTTAGTAAAGAGCACCATCTTCAAGCTTACTCATTAGTTCCTGAGGCATAACGCCAGCGGTTTAGGAATCATCAGAAATCAGATCAGGAGACCGGCATAGTTTGCCAGAGAGAAGCATTTGAGCACTGGTGTGGCTCTGAGAAGGAGCGGGCATTTGAGCACTGGTGTGGCTCTGAGAAGGAGCGGGCATTTGAGCACTATATATACTCTTTTGATCCCGTGAGGGAAATTTGGTCTCTGCATTTATCCCAATCTGTGAATTAGTGAAACACACTCAGCACACAGTGAACACACAGTGAGGTGAAGCACACACTAATCCCGGCACAGTGAGCTGCCTGCATCAACAGCGGCGCTCGGGGAGCAGTGAGGGGTTAGGTGCCTTGCTCAAGGGCACTTCAGCCTCTTCCTACTGGTCGGGGTTCAAACCGGCAACCCTCCGGTTACAAGTCCGAAGTGCTGACCAGTAGGCCACGGCAACCCTCCGGTCACAAGTCCGAAGTGCTGACCAGTAGGCCACGGCAACCCTCCGGTTACAAGTCCGAAGTGCTGACCAGTAGGCCATGACTGCCCCATGGTGTGGCTCTGAGAGAGAGAAGGAGCATCGTGCCAATCATGTGTTGTGATCTCGCCGCTGAAGCAAGATTGGTGTCGTAAAGCCTTCTGCCGAAATAGATGTCCGATAAGTGTCCAAAAAGCGTTACAATATGGCCGCCGAGTCTGTCTGCTTCTCTAATCTGAGTTCATGATATTAGATTGTATCTGTGCACACTGAGACTTGGCCAACTTATGTTACCTAAATGTCTGTTCAACTGGTGCAGGGTTTTGAAGTGTGTGTGTGTGTTTGTGAGTGAGTTTGTTTGTTAGTGAGGAGCGAGCATGTTTGTGTCTGTGTTTATCTGTTTGTTTGTGTGTGTGAGAGTGTGTATGTGTGCAGGTTTGTGTGTGTGAGAGTGTGTATGTGTGCATGTGTGTGTGTGTTTGTGTCTCTGTCCAGTGGTCTGTGTCGGGTCCTGCTGTCCTGTCTGAAAGCCACCAGCTGTCCCTGCCTGCTTGCCTGTGTGTGTGTGTGTGTGTGTGTGCCAGTACCCGTTTAAAATCCTGCTGTCTCCACAGCAAGCTCTTTCACAGCTTCACGCTCAAACACACTCACTCTCTCAGCTGACTGATGTGTGTCTATGTGTGTGAGTGTGTGTGTCTGTGTCTGTGAGTGTGTGTGTGTGTGAGTAGTGTGTGTCTGTGTGTGTGAGAGAGAGAGTGTGTGTGAGTAGTGTGTGTGTGTGAGTGTGTGTGTGTAGTTGTATGTGGTTGTATGGTGTTGTTGTTTGTTAAAGTTGGAAACACCTCATGGCCAACAGGCCTCATAGATCTCATAAATGTGTGATAGAGTCTCAGGTTAAGATTCCATTCATAGATACTTTATTGATCCCCAAGGGGAAATTCAAGGTAGATTATGGTGTTACAGCAGCAATTCATAATTTAAACATATATTACACATACATACATACATACATACATACAAGTAAAAAAAAATACAATTAGATATAGCCTCTGTTAAAGAGGGTGTAAACTGCATTGTCTCTCAGCATAAGATTTTTCTCTCACGGCACAAAGGGGAGTTGTTGTAAATAGTTATGGCAGTGGGCAGGAATGATTTTCTATAACGGTCCTTGTTACAGTGAAGTTGGAGTAACCTCCAGCTGAAAACACTCTGTTGTCTGACCAGTAGTTCATTCAGTGGATGTGAGGTGTCCATAATGTTAAGGAGCTTTTGCAACACCCTTCTCTCAACAACTAACTCTAGGGGTTCAAGTGTACTTCCAATTACAGAGCCAGCTCTTTTAATCAACTTGTTGAGTTTTTTGGTGTCATGTGTTTTTGGTGTCAAATGTACACCCAGATATGTCTTTGCGTTGGGTAGGTTTGTGTTGGGTAGGTTTGTGTTGGGTAAATGTAACTGGATACTGGGTGATAGAGTCTCAGGTTAAGATTCCATTCATAAATGTAACTCCATTGCTTCATTGTGGAATTTTTGATCATTGGTGGTGATGGGCAGGTTCATAAAGTTTTGAACTGGTGTTAATGTGGTTTGTAAACTGAACTGTCTGTTAAGATAGCTGTTTTTTTATCATTAAGTGTTGCTGGTGATGGGCAGGTTCATAACATTTTGAACTGGTGTTAATGTGGTTTGTAAACTGAACTCTCTGTTAAGATAGCAGTTTTTTTTTAAATCATTAAGTGTTGCTGGGGGCTTCAAAAAGTTTTGAACTGGTATTAATGTGGTTTGTAAACTGAACTGTCTGTTAAGATAGGTGTGTTGTGGGCTAGGTTTGTGTTGGGTAGGTTTGTGTTGGGTAGGTTTGTGTTGGGTAGGTTTGTAATGTGTGAATTCTGAATCTGATGGACCCAGAAGATTGATCATCAGAGTTACGTGGGAAACAGGAGTGGAATATGGGAATATAATAGGATGACTATCCTTAACCTTCACCTTCAGGACTTTTTGCTAAAATCAGGCTATGGGTTTGACACACACACACACATGACAGAGATTATTACATGGTGAACTGATGGAATATTTTTAAATAAGCCATTATTCAGTTTTGACAGAAATGACTGAACATCAGTGAGACTATGTTTTAATGAGATCTGGCACATACACACACACATACATGCACGCGCATGTACGCATACACACATGATTTATGCTGAGACACATGCACTTGTCAGACTCAGTGTTACGTTAATAACATGCATGAGTAACAGATGTACACACACACACATGCACACTGCACACACACACACACAAACACACACAATGTTCTGCTGCCATTGATTCTTCAGATTGCATCACTGTCTGTGTCTGTATTAAACACGGAGGGGGGGACTTGATACTTGAGTAAAAGTCCACTAGGCTGCAGAGACCAAACCACACACACACACACACACAGAGAGAGAGAGACAAGAAAAAGAAAAGTGATAGAGAGTCGGAGGGGTGTACATCTGTGTGTGTGTGCCCCCCTCTACCCTTAACAGTGTTAACACTGTATTGTTTAGTTATGAAGATAGCCTCCACTGCTAATAAAAATGGCTTTGTGTGTGTGTGCCCCCCTCTAGATAGATAGATAGATAGATACTTTATTGATCCCCAAGGGGAAATTCAAGGTCTCAGTAGCATACAGACATCACACACAACATGCACTTACAGCAGAAATGGTAAACATAAGTATAAGTATAAACATATAACTAAACTCCACTGTATAATAAAAACAGTAGAAGATAAGAAAGATAAGAAAACTAACAAGACGAAATACTAAATACACTATATAAGTTAAATTAAGAAAGTCCAATGTGCTTGAGGGTAATCAAACATAAGACGCTTGTAGTGACAGGGCCGGGACTGGTAAGGTGCTAAAGGGAGTGAGTCATGGTGAAGGTGCAAACACTATTACAACATTAGTCCAACAGTGCAATAATAAGGTCTAGAGACCAGCATAAATAATATGGACAAATAAGAGAGTAAAGTATAATGTAGACAAGGTAATATAAAAAACTATGTCAGTGCAAGAACAGGTTGAGGTAATAGGGGTACAGCCATCCAATATTGTAGCAGAAGCCATTGGTCATGTGTTCTAATATAGCATGAAAAAACAGTGTAGCAGGAAAACAGTAGTAAAAACATTAGGCTGTGGACATTAGTAAAACAGTAGTAAAACAGTAGTAAAGCAGTAGTAAGCAGTAGTGGGCAGTCAGTACTCAAACATGGAGAGGGTGGATAGGCAGACAGACTAAGCAGAGAAGTCTATCTCTCCTCTTCCCTTTAGTGAGGCATTGAACAGTTCAATGGCCCTGGGGACAAATGACTTCCCTCAGCCTTTCAGTTTTGCATGGCAG
>NC_063191.1:3395434-3462934 GCF_017589495.1 Alosa alosa
AGCCATTGCATTTAGTGTAATATAGAGGTTAACAAAGGTACTCTAGTTTATCATTATAATGGATGGAATCCACTATCTTGAAATCTCCTGGCTTCTTCTTCTTCTTCATCTTATTATGTTCAAATAACCGTTCTGAAGGTCTGGAGTGTGGCAAGAGAGTTGTTATTTTCGATTTTTTAAAAAGTTTATACTTTTGGAGAAATAGGGGATTAGAAATGTCATTTTTCCCCCATAGACTTGAATGGCTGTGATGTAGATAGATAGATAGAGAGATAGATAGATAGAGATAGATAGATAGATGGATAGATAGATAGATAGATAGATAGATAGATAGATAGATAGATAGATAGATAGATAGATAGATAGATAGATAGATAGATAGATAGATAGATAGATAGATAGATAGATAGATAGATAGATAGATAGATAGATAGATAGATAGATTGATAGATTGATTGATTGATTGATTGATTGATTGATAGATAGATAGATAGATAGATAGATAGATAGATAGATAGATAGATAGATAGATATGTATTGATCCCCTAGATAGAAATATGATAGATATGAGCAGATAGATAGACAGACAGAAACACATTGATCCCCAGGGGAAAGTAATTAAAGCATATAATATAAAACATACAACACAGCAATACATTCAATAACAACAGTAGAAGATAAATTTGAATATAATATAAAAACAATAAAGTATCTATCTATCTATCTATAAAGAATACTAAAATACAAATTACAAAAATACAAATTATACTAACTAACACTTAATCTAAATCAATTCTAAAAACAGTATCCACATAGTGGTGATTAATCAATCAGAGGCGCTTGCAATGACATACAATGTGTTTGAATACGTGGCGCCAGTATTGTTTGCTGCAGCTACAGAGATTTAGAGCTAGTTCAGTTTGGTTTGAAAACTCTTCAAACGCTACCTTAAGAGACGGCTTTATTGGGGAGAGAACAGAACATTATTTAACTGCAGAGACTGTTGTCTCGTGCGCGCGTCTCCAGGAAGAGGACGTGCCCGGACCCAAACTTCAACTTCGCGTAGTAACGTTGCCCGACGTTCTACGGATCTGGTGAGATCTATCTCGTTTTTGTATTTTTTGGCATGGTATACCACTGGATCAGCACTCGACTTTTTGTTGTGGATAATATATTTTTTCGTTGCGTTCCGACAAAGGATTATACTCGCGGCCTACCTGTTTCCTGGTTGGAATTTAAAGACTGTAGCGCGATCCTGGGAAGGACTTGAAGTTTTCCTTTAGTTTGGACTTTTATTTTAATTTTGTGGACTGAGACAAAGGGGGGATTCAAGTATTGTGTGGTTGCACGGGATAATTGGTGCAATTATAATATACTGCGCTAAGCGCGTCATTCAATTGAATTGTTTGGTGCATATTTTCTTGTTTGCGTTCAGCGCCGTCTGAATATTTGTTGGTTGCTGTGTGCTTTATTAACGGCAGTATACCGCTTATGCATATTGGTTTTGGGTAAGAAGGAATTAAGTATTTGTGACAGTATTGCAGTGTTTTCTTATTATCGATAACTACTTTCATTCAAAGAACCCCTTGTGCATTTATATTAACACAGCTGTTTAAAAAGAACATTAAAGGGCTGATTGTTACAAGTGTTTTTATGGACTCAAAGATGAAGTGAATTGATGTTGGAGGTCAAAGGTCAAATGTCAAGGTCAAAAACACCTTGAGTGTTATATCTCAAGAACGCCTTGACACACATGGTTTTCCAGGAATCTCCCCACCAACATTAACCCAGCAGCTTTTCATCCACTATTAATTCCTCTGGCATTACATTTCTAGTTTCTTTTAAAATATACATTTTGGAGACAAATGGAGTCATACCACAGGTCTATGTCCAGGGATGGATTACTGAAGGTGTTCACTTATAGGTCTAATATGACCAGATATCTGAAGCATGGGTTTGAGAACTATCCCTTTTTGTTTTCTATACAAATTATGAATGTTTCCTAATTATGTGGTACTACTGGATATTGATATTGGGATGCATTTTAATTTTCTTAATGTTACTTCTATGTTATTGCCCTTTTGTACATTGATGGAGTCATTAAATCATTGGCATGTATTGCCACAGCCCTAAACCTTTATGCCCATGTCTGTCTTTATGCTGCCATACTTAAGTAAATAGCATGGTCCAGATTAGCTGCCTGCAGGCTGTACATAATGCTATCAAACAGCGGGCTACGCTTACAGAAATATACATATTCTTTTGTTAGTAGAAATAATAAACCTTATTAATTGAAAAAAAAAATCTTAAATATAAATACACAACAAATATGGAATGTGTTCAGAAAGATGGAGGTTTTCTTCATTTGACCAACCCTTGTATAGCATGGTCCAGATTAGCTGTCTGCAGGCTGCACATAATGCTATCAAATAGCGGGCTACGCTTACAGAAATTAAATATACAAACAAATACAGTATGGAATGTGTTTTCTTAATTTGACCAACCCTTGTACTCTTTAAGTTCCCACCTCCAATTGACCCCCATTTCCCCTTTTGTATTTGTCCAGTTTGGGGTATAGCCAAGCCACTGAGTCCCATCACAGGTGTAAAAAGTGCTCATGCATGGAATTTTCCCATGATTTTTGTCTCTGGGATTTGCATTCTAATAGCCCCTGCAGCTGATTGGTTACATGTGAATCCAGGAGGCTAATGGAACAGGTACAGGAAATATCATATTAACACCACAGAGTAGGGCTGGGAGATATGGCTGAAAACTGTATCACAATATAAGTATTTCATATCAGTCGATATCGATAATTATTGATTTTTTTTAAAATCTATTTCAGATAAGGACCAGAAGGGGGGAAAAAAAGGGCAGCCGTGGCCTACTGGTTAGCACTCTGGACTTGTAACCGGAGGGTTGCCGGTTTGAACCCCGACCAGTAGGCACGGCTTAAGTGCCCTTGAGCAAGGCACCTAACCCCTCACTGCTCCCCTGAGCGCCGCTGTTGATGCAGGCAGCTCACTGTGCCGGGATTAGTGTGTGCTTCACCTCACTGTGTGTTCACTGTGTGCTGAGTGTGTTTCACTAATTCACGGACTGGGATAAATGCAGAGACCAAATTTCCCTCACGGGATCAAAAGAGTATATATACTTATACTTATTAATGTAGTGTCACCAACATTTAAAATAATATCAACTGACATTGTTATTCATAGCAATGTCAAACGTAACCTTCCTCAGATTTGATTCACCTCAGTTATCAATCAAAGCCAACAGGGAAAAGAAATAGCAACACAATCATGAAAAACACTCAAATAAATAAATGTGCATAATATAAGTCTGAATGAAAAGCAGCACTGGTTGAAGCCTGGGAATATTGTAAACAAAGTAGCTTAAAGGAGAATTCCAATGTGATATTGACCTAAAGTGTGTTGAAACATGATACCGGTGTGAACGTATGTCGTCTTGTCCCCTGCACTCCGAAATCTGGCGCTAGTTAGTCGATGCTACCAACAGGTTTTCAAAGGGGGTGCCACGGGCATCGGCCTACCCATGCAAATAAATTACTGTTTTACACCATTTACGAGGCTCAAAGTAGCTCCACACTTGGTAGACTTCCGAGGGCCCTGACATTTAAAACGAGACATTGAGAACTTTGAAAAAGCACTGGTAGTTTATTTACAAGACGATGTATACAGACAGTAGGCTACCTTAAGGAAGTTTACCTTTCGCCGCCATCTTGAATTTAGTCACTCTACAGCCAAATGAAACCACATACAAATAGAAAAGTTTACAGACTTAACAGGGGTAAATGTCAGGAATTGTGGTGCAGATATTACACACTCTGCCTACACCAACATTCACAATTGAAGTTCAAGACATGTCATATCTACTTATATCTAGGAGATAAAACACATTAGAAGAGGTCACTTGCAATAGAGAACCTGCGTTTCTTGAGCAGTACCATACGACGGGGCCACACATGAAGGAAGAAATATTTTTGCAATGACGAGATTTAACTCGCCATGTCGACATTATACTCGACATTTCGAGAATAAAGTTGAAATGTAATGTCGACTTTAATCTCAATGTATCGACTTTAAAGTCGCCATGTCAACATTAAACTTCGACATTTCGAGAATAAAGTTGAAATATCATGTCGACTTTAATCTCGACGCTTTGAGAGAAAAGTTAGTTTGGAGAGAACGACCGCCGGACGATTGAAAGGGAGGACAAATTAAACATTCCAGTTTTCTTCGACTGCAACAATGATTAGACATAGGCCTATATCATGTGAACAAAACTTAAAACATTAACCTCCGTTGTTCAGCCAAATACTTTCCTGTAGGTCCTTATCAATGGAGTTACAGGCGATAAATGCGATGGTCAAAAGTAGCCTAAACGCCATTAGCGGTTTATTTATTTATTGTAGGCCTATTATTAAAGAGTGTTTTTCATCTAAAGGTTCAACTTCATGCTTATGCACTAGACTAGGCATACTAGGCGCTCTCCCCAATCATAGAATTTCACATTGCTTGTTTGTAATGGATGCAAAACAGCCTATTGCTGAATGTCTAGGGACGAATGAAGCTGTCCTCCTCCCGACCACCCCATGTACTAGTAGCCTACATGCGCACATATGCACACATAGTGCATAAATAAAGTATACATGCACACATATTCCCTCACGGGATCAAAATAGTATATATGCTTAGGCTATACCTGTGTTTATAGCCTCCTATGTTTATTGCAGGTGAGACATGGAGAAATTAGTTAACCTATGGAGAGTGACGGCCTGGTTCATGAAGGGCAGTTATTTGAATGTGCGGTGGCCTTACCCACGTAAAACAGAGTGAAATAGCATTTTGTATAGAAACATATCATTGGATACATGTATTATTCTAGCTATATAGCCTAAACGGCATAGTGCATGGTATTTCCAACCGCGAGATACAGCACTTCATGATGACGGCAATGAGTAGTTAACAGACAAGACGCAATCTATCTGAATATCTGCAATCTATCTGAAATAACACCTATTTGATTTGAAGCCCATTATTCATGTAACATATTGTGTGTTAGTGTAGGCTAGCTTAAACTGTGTATGCTATGTTTAAACTGTATTCGAAGTTTAATGTCAGCATGTCGACTTTAAAGTTCGACACGTCCCGAGATTAAAGTAGATATTGTATTTCAACTTTATTCTCGAAAATGTTTAATAATGACGAAGTTTAATGTCGACATGCTGACTTTAAAGTCAACATGTCAACTTTAATCTCGCCATGGCAAAAATATTTTTTTCTTCATGTGTGGCCCCATGGCAAAAATTTTTTTCTTCATGTGTGGCCCTAATACTCCGTCGTAGTACCCTCATACAGTCATTATCAGCATAGGGTCTATTTTTGGGTGATTTCAAGTGTTAACAGATAAGTGTTAAGAGATAACACTCTGCCTCACATTTAATCTTACTACTACCTCTATCCTCATAGCTAGTTACACAATTAGAACACATACTACAGTCATTGGGAAACTTATACTCATCATTTATGTAATAAAACTTCTATTCCACCTGAATGCTTCATATACTGTATGTTTGCATTCAGGTGGAATAGAAGTTTTATTCAGTTGACCACCCCACCCCCACAACCACTTCACACCTCCACCCCACACACCCTCCTTTGTGGAGTCTGTGCTATTTGAGTTATGGCCATGTCCACCTGTGGACCATCAGACGTGCAAGTAACGACCATTCAAATGGAAGTCCCTCCCACAATCCTTTGTTATTCTTATTTGCATTCCAGCAGCTGATTGGTTAGCTTTAGATCCTAGCAGCTATTGGGGCAGACAAAGGGACTATATGAACCCAACAGACTGAGGCCTCAACATTTAAGTCACATTTTAAGGAAGACATTGGGATGCACTGATACTATAAACATCTGCCTATTTATTCTTGTATTTAAGGACTTTTTGATGTGAATACTTTTGCAAAAAGAACCAAAGTCTGAAATGGCAGATGAATCATCAGACCAGCTCACAGCAGTGAAGAAGGAGAGTGAAGAAGAAGAATGTGATGATTTCCTACAAGAGTATCTGTTTAGAACTCAGAAACAGAAAGAAGAGCCTGGACTGGATCCTGAATCTAAGACTGAAATATTCATGACACCATCTGAGGAAATTAAAAAGGAAGAAATATCTCATTCAATGGAATACAATAACACAGATCATTTTCCAAAAGGTGAGATTCTAAACAGTTTGTATTATGATTTAAAATAATAATAATAATTACAAAGTGACACTAATATAAACGACTGATTTAGATATTCTGACAATAAGATAACGAATTTCTTTTTCTGTAATGTTGCAGGAGACATTCAAATGATCCATGCTAACAAAAGAGTGCGCTCTGAGGAACAACAAAACAAAGAGTGTCAGAAGTGCTCTTGCCAGACAACTAGAGAGAAACACGATGAATCCCAGCGTTCGGGAACGTTTGATGAACTCCCTGCTGCTGCAAATCAGCAACTGTCTGATCTCAAGGATCATCAAATGATTCATAGAGAAAAGTCACATCAGTGTTCTCAATGTGGAAAAACCTTCGGCAGAATGTGTCATCTCAAAAGTCATCAAAAGACCCATACTGGACAAAGGCCATATCAGTGTTCTCAATGTGGAAAAAGCTATAGCCGAATGTTTAATCTCAAGAAGCATCAGATGATCCATACTGGAGAAAAACCATACCGTTGTTCTCAGTGTGGAAAACACTTTGGTCAAATGTCTGATCTCAAGACACATCAGATGATCCATACTGGAGAAAGGCCACATCAGTGTTTTCAATGTGGAAAGGCATTTGGCCGAATGTCTCATCTCAAAAGTCATCAGATGATCCATACTGGAGAAAAGCCACATCAATGTTCTCAATGTGGAAAACACTTTGGTCTAATGTCTAATCTCAAGAAGCATCAAAAGACCCATACTGGAGAAAAACATATCCTTGTTCTCCGTGTGGAAAAAACTTTGCTCGAAAGGATGATCTCAAGACACATCAGATGATACATACTGGAGAAAAGTCACATCGGTGTTCTCAATGTGGAAAAACCTTCGGCAGAATGTGTCATCTCAAAAGTCATCAAAAGACCCATACTGGACAAAGGCCATATCAGTGTTCTCAATGTGGAAAAAGCTATAGCCGAATGTTTAATCTCAAGAAGCATCAGATGACCCATACTGGATTAAGGCCACATTAGTGTTCTGAATGTGGAAAGGCATTTGGACAAAGGTCTGCTCTCAGAATACACAAGATAAGCCACACAGGAGAAAAAACACATCATTTAGAGTGAGATCAAAACTGGTTGAGCATGAGTTGGTGGTGGGGTATGTTTATCTTTTTGAAAAGTTGAACTTGTGCTATTATCTCTGTATATAATGCTGAAGCTATTAAAACAGTGGCAACCTCAGGTGTAACGCAATCACCCCCATCACTTTTGAAAAAAAAAAAAACCCTTAGACAATAATATCCTGTAAGCTAGGCTAAATAAAACTCATTATTACACAGCTCTTCATAATGCTGCAGAATGCTCCATTCACTTGAATGGGCCTTCCCAACGTTTGGTGGTCTGCTAATTCTCAATAACAGACCGTTGCTAAGTATAACAGACCGCTGTTCTATTTCACGTCTTTCATATCACTACGCAAGGACCGGAACTTCATTCAAATGTAAAAGCAGACAGTTAATCAGCTGTGTTCTAAAGAATGTTTGATTCAAGTTCAGCGTGTGCTGTTGTCGGACTATTTGTTTCTCACCAAAAGACACGATGAAACGGTAACAAATAGGCTATAGCCTAGGCTATGTAGGCTAAAGAGTCACATTGTGGGGACTGGGGAGCTTATTGTTTCGTTTTGGCAAGTAGCCGTGTAATAAGCGGGATAATGTATAGAACGCCGGTCATTATTGGGAAAATAAGTCCCTTCAGGGCGCTGCGCGTCGGGGTCCGGTTTGCCCTGTCGGGACTTATTTTCCCTATAATGACCGGCGTTCTATACATTATCCCTTACTTAACAGAACTAACCACAGCCATCTAGACTGCACAATCTCACTTTCACTCTGCTAGTAACAGTTGGATATCTGAAATGTTGGATCAGTTTTTCTACTAACAACCATAATAACCTAAACCAGGCTACTTGCTTCTGTAGACCTCCTCTCCTGCTCCTCATTATGTTATCTTGGAGGCAAAAATCTTGCCTACCTACTGCCTGACTTAGAGTCGCATGTGGATATTTTGCTGGGCATTTTATTTCAAGTACTGCTGGAGGGCAGCACCTGCAATGGACCAACCCATCTGGGCTTGCTCCTAAGTGGGCATATTTGGGATATACCACCAAAGTGATGTGTTACTAAGTGGTATAATCTTATATTAAGATAAAACATCTAGTGGTATTGTTTTTAGTATAATGATTCTTGCTTTCTTGTAAGATTACTTGACTTAATTTAAGAAGATTTTGACTTATTTTAAGAAATAAAAAACAAGCTAATTTATCTGCCAAGGGATTAAGAAAATATGTCTTAAAATTTAAGGTATATTAAATTAAGGTACATTTTCTTGGTCCATTGGCAGATAAATTTGCTTGTTTTTTTATGTCTTATGTCAAAAAGATGTTGACTTATTTTAAGTCAAGTATACTAAAAACAATACTAACTAGATTTATCTTAATATAAGATTATAACACTTGGTAAGATGTCACTTTTTGCAGTGAACTTCATAAACTTGAAGGCCATCATGACTGGCTGTCTGACTTGAAATAAATACTGCCCTTGCCTATAAATGCTGCCCTTGCCTTATCTTCATTGTCTCTACCCCTCTAAGATGTAGCTGCTGTACCTTTAGTGGATGTGTACCCCATACTCTTTGATGTTACACTAGCCTGAGCTGTTTTGCATTTCACATCATGAACTTGACTGGCAGTGATTTGCCGCTCCCTCTTGCAAGAGGACTGTCCCTGAGTCCTCTCCTGGATCTTTTTGCAACTGGACACATTAAATAACGATGGAATAGACTACATTAGATTATCCAGCTGACTTTCAAGTTCAGGTGTAAAGGTGTACTGTTCCCCTAAAAGGGAACAGTATCTCTCATTAAATAAATATGTAAGCGGCATTGGAACATCCATGGCACCTCTGCTGGTGCACTACAATCCATAACCTCCATAGCTGTGTGCAGGCCAAATCACTTCTATGCAAATCACTACTATGCGTAACCTCCATAGCTGTGTGCAGGTCAAATCACCTGCATAGCTGTGTGCAGGCCAAATCACCTGCATAGCTGTGTGCAGGCCAAATCTGCCATCACTGTTCTCTCCCTGCAGCTCAGTTTCAGATGCACTGTCAGTTTCGCTATCAATGTGCAGACTCATAGTTGTAAACAGTGCACAACCTGGGATGTCCTCCTACAGCCAATGGAAAATGAGTAAACAGTCCTCTTCCTGTTAAGGTAGTAGAACCACAATAACTAAACTATTCTGTAGTCTATTAAGGTTTTGCACCTCCGTTCTAATGTTATGTCACCGTTTGACTAGAGTGGTAGGCAAGGCACTGTGGTAGGCAAGCCTACAACAGTCGGGTTGAATAGGCTACACATAGTTACAAATAGCTTCAAAATTGAAATTTTAATATCAAATATTCTGGGATGCCGACCACTTGTGTAGGCCCTAACAGTTGGTTTTACAATAAGAAGCAAAAAGGCAACGAACGACCGTTTAGCCTACCTATCCTCGTGGTTGTGGAGGATGATCGTTAGCAGCTTGAAGTCTTTTATTCCTAAAATGGCCTAATGGTGTAGCCTATACTGTCTACGAAGACGTAGGCTAAAATACAACTTTCTACAGTCATCCAGAAATGAATTGCCAGAGATAGGCTATGAAGGGAAAAAGTGCAGCATTTTAAACGTGGCAAGAATATTTTTACCGGAACAGTTTGTTCTAATTTGTCTCGTGAAATTCGTGCTTATGGGCATCAATCACTTATCTTCTGTCCTTCTATTTCAAGTTATCATGAGTGTCATTTGATAATATAATCACAACAAATGATAATAAATGAAAAAAGAATAGGCTTATGTGCTATAACCTACAGGTCAGTTAGGCTAACTCCCGTATGTCAAAATAAACTGATTTGACCGAATTGTTTAGCGATCACACACAACTTAACACAGCAACCTCAAACACCACTGTTGAACCCTAGATCCTAGGCTACTGCTTCAGTCATGAAAGAAATAAGCAGTTTATGAATTATCTTTACCCGTTTAATCAAGCCGTACATGACCAAAATAACAGCATATTTAAAGGCTGAGCTAGCATAACAGCCTAATATAGCCGATGCTATACGTGTAACTAATAAAAAGTTTCATAGCCTACAATTAATTAACTTTATCACTCATATTCTGAGTTTTTCTGGGTGGTTATATCCATGCAGATCGTCTTCGAATAAGCCATGACTGTTATATGTTATAATATGTTACAGGATCATAACTTTTACGCCATTAATGTTAGGCTACATGATGCTGACTGACGCTAGCTATAACTAACGTTAGGCTACCGTTTTAACGTCTGCTGATACTGCCTACCAAAACCTGTCGCTGTTCAGTTGAAGTTAAATGATCAAATATTGTTTGATTTTGTGTCAACTTTCAGAGGGAAGACATGTTCCTTTCTGGCCAAATTTCACAGCTTCTAAGAAAGTCTATCGTCTTCGTGTAAACCGAGTTTTGAACAGAGAAAAAAAGTTAGGCTACCATTAGGCTACAGGTTCTCCCATAACGTTATCGATACAGATCAATGCACCAAATCAGGGCGATTTTTTGCGAAATAACGTTCCTGTGACAGGCTATCAAATATTGAACAATCGGATAATGTTTCATCATCACCTTTATTAATGCCTGAAATGTTGACATTGCTGAAATACAGAGATGTAGCCTACTGAGAGGCAGCTGCAGACAACGATGTTCAATGGATTCAACTTGTCCCTTGCCTACCAGGTGGATGTAAACAAAGCTATAGAACCTAGAATACGTCACATGAAAAACGTTAATAGTTAATCCTCCTGATGAAGAATACAGTATTTTTATCTAATATTTCTGATTTACCTTCAAGGACTGTAATAGTTTGGTTGGTGATACTGCCAAGATTTCACGGGTGTGCATAGGCTGAATTTTGTGCTGCTCTCCTTGTGACTGGTTTAGAGAAGTCTATGTCTGAAACCGGTTTTGGCTCAATCTATATGAGACAGCATAGTATTTAGGTTTGTTAGTTTTTCTTATCTTCTCCTGTCTCTATTGTACAGTGGAGTTTTGTTATATGTATACACTTATATTTACCATTTCCGCTGTAAGTGCATGTTGTGTCTGATATCTGTATGCTACTGAGACCTTGAATTTCCCCTTGGGGATCAATAAAGTGTCTATATATCTATCTATCTTTCTATCTATCTATCTACCTATATATCTATCCATCTATCGCATGTGCTAGTTTGCATTGCTACTGCATGTGCTAGGTCACGTTGCTACTGCATGTGTTAGGTTGCTACATTTTTTTCACACACAACGCCAGTCCGTTTAGCTTTTAGACACACACACACATGCCCGTTTAGGTTTTAGACAATATCAGGAGTTAACTGAGTTTAAAAACAGTAAGGATAGGATCACAGTGTGTTCACTCCAGAAAGAGACAGTTTTGCATGTGCACACACACACACACACATATGTCTATGTACCTTACCTTAGTGCCTGTGCGTGTGTGTGTCCATCTGTATCTTGAGGGTGAGTTAAAGATCATATATCTTGGCCTTTAAGCGCTTTGAAAAAGAAAACAAAGTTGTCAACATAAATCTGTCTCACACCCACTTACACACACAGACTCACACACACACACAAATGCAAACACAAAAGACTCACAGAAAGAGCTCATTCAATCACCAGGCTCATGGGGTGCGGTTTACTTAAATAATGACACTATTTTCACTTTTGTTTGGGTATGTGTAGAGTTGAGTGAGTGTGTGTGTGTTTCTGTGTGTGTGTGTGAGTGAGTGTGTGTAAGTGTGTATGTGTAGGCTGGCACAGAAAAGGCCATCCATCCCGTGTGTCTGTACGCGACGTGAAAAAGACAGGATGAAAATAAACGATTGTGTACTCTGCACATAAAGTGTGTGTGTGTGTGTGTTTGTACTCTGCACACAAAGCTCTTCCCTCTGCCGCCAGCTGACACACACACTCCTTTCTCTCCGGCTGTTTACTTAAGTCATGAATCCATGGATTTGACCAAGGCGATGTGTATGTGCGACGTGTATGTATGTGTGTGTGTGTGTGTGTGTGAGAGAGAGTCTGTGTGCATGTGTGTGTGTGTGTGTGTGAGAGAGAGTCTGTGTGCGCTTTGTCCAAATTTAATGACCTGAGGAGTTCTTCAGCTGTTGAACTGTTGGTGTACATGTTTAACTCTGTACTGTGGACCACACACACATTGTGTGCATGTATTGCTGACCATAAAGCACATTGTGTATGTATGCGCATGCATTGCTGACCAGAAAGCACATTGTGTATGTACGTGCATGTATTGCTGACCAGAAAGCACATTGTGTATGTACGCGCATGTATTGCTGACCAGAAAGCCTTAATAGCAGAGCAAGAGAGAGTGAGAGATAGAATGAGAGAGTGAAGGGGAAGCAGGAGAGAGGGAGAGATAGAATGAGAGAGTGAAGGGGAAGCAGGAGAGAGTGAGAGATAGAATGAGAGAGTGAAGGGGAAGCAGCAGAGAGGGAGAGAGATAGAATGAGAGAGTGAAGGGGGAGCAGCAGAGAGAGAGGGAACCAAGCTACAAGCAAGTAAAATGAAATTCTTTCTAACCCTGTAAAGAGATTACAAATTGAGTATTTCCTCCTTTCTGTCAGAGATACAAAGCAAAGGCATTTCATGACCCAGACCAGGCTCAGGGACCACTGAAGAGGTTGAGACGGACAAGCACTCTCTCTTTCACTGTGAAGAGTATAGAGAGTTACCAAAAGGAAAAAAACCTGTAAATTCTGTAAAAAAACTGTACATTTAAAATCTCCCCCAACTTTAAAGTCCTTAACAAAAATGAAATAAAAATGGCTATCCTCTCAGGAGAGGGACCTTCAGCTGCTTTGGCAACAATGTATATTTCACAATGCCATAACCCGAGGGACATGACTGTAAGGCTTATTTTCTTTACGTGTAAACATAAACAATATATTTTCTACTTTTCTTTACATGTTAAACATAAACAATAAACACTGAAACTAAAGCCATTTTAGCACAAAAACACTTGGCCATCCTCCCCACGTACACACACACACACACGTGTATGCTGAGGACGGAGAGAGAGTGTGTGTGTGTGTATGTGTAGTGTGTGTGAGCGTATGTGTGTGTCACAGCGGCAGTGAGCACCCAGCTGAGCAGGCGTGTGTGTGGTGGAGAGAGTGACAGGCCAGTGTGTTTACTTTAACTCTGTGTGTGTTGAGATTGGCAGTGGGGCATGCAGTCTCATACATGTTTACAGTAGGCTATCACACACACACACACGCGCACTCTCTCTCTCTGTGTGTGAGAAGTGATGGGGTAACAGGAACAGTGTAAAAGTAATGAATTAAATCCTTATTTAAGGATTCAGTGGAGACCAGCAGGGATTTGAGCAAACTTCTCTTCTCACCCACACTCGGCACCCAAATATCCTGTACACACACACACACACTGGTTAATATGTTTTACGGGGACTGTAATTTTGAACATCACTTGCGGGGACCACCATTTTCAAAGGACCTGGAGGTCTGAAAAAAATCAGGTAGACTATCCAAAGCTTTGTTAGCTTATACTCGCCTTTAAATATTTCAATTGATGAAGTAATGTTTGTATTGTGTTTAATGAGGACCTGTAAAATGATGGATGAACGTGACTGATGGGGACCACATTAACATATAATTTCCATAATTCACACCAATGTGATTGTGATTTATAGGGACCTAGTGCTGTACATGCAGTCTTATTACAGTATAGAAGAATTTATGTTTAATTATAGCTTTATTGATAGATAAAACATGGTAGTAAGCAATAAGGACAGTAGAAGATAAAGAATATACTAAAATACAAATTATACTAAATAACACTTAATCTTATTATAAAAACAGTATCCACATAGTGGGTGATTAATCAAGAGGTGCTTGCAATGACTGAGGCAGGGACTGAGCCTTTGATTCTCTGTGCATAGTAAGGCAAGGTGCGCTGTGTGAGGCAGTAAGACCGTGGTAAAAAGTGGCTAGTGCCCAGACAGTACCCAAACATGGTGAGGGTGGAGAGACAGACTATGCGGAGAAGTCTATCTCTCCTCTTCCCTTAAGTGAAGCATTGAACAGTTCAATGGGGACAAATGACCTCCTCAGTCTGTCTGTTGTGCAAGGCAGTGAGCGAAGTCTCCAGCTGATCAGGCTCTTCTGCTTTACAAGTGCTGTGGAGTGGCCAGCTCCCACGACAGAGCCAGCTTTCCTTACCAGCCTGTCAAGTCGCCCAGCATCCTTCTTTTTTGTGCTTCCTCCCCAGCATACCACTGCATAGAAGAGGACGCTGGCAACAACAGACTGGTAGAACATCCTGAGGAGCTTGCTGCACACATTGAAGGATCGCAGCCTCCTCAGGAAGTACTGCCTGCTCTGCCCTTTCTTGTATAGTGCGTCAGTGTTGGCTGACCAGTGCGGTTTATTGTCCAGGTGGAGACCCAGATACTTGTAGGTGCTTACCACCTCCATATTGACCCCATCAATGGAGACTGGTAGCAAAGCGGGCTTAGACCTGCGGAAATCCACCACCATCTCCTTGGTCTTTGAAGTGTTGAGTTGAAGGTGATTGAGTTTGCACTATTGCACAAAGTCCTCCACCAGGCTCCTGTACTCCTCCTCTTGCTCGTCCCTGATACACCCCACAATTACAGTATCGTCAGAAAACTTCTGCATGTGGCATGACTCGGTGTTGTAGCAGAAGTCAGATCTGTACAGGGTGAACAGGACTGGAGAGAGCACAGTTCCACAGTTGACTGAAGTCGTTGTCACCTCGTTGTTCGTGATCGCCATGTGGGGGAGGGGGGTACGACAGCCTGTAATGGTGGAGGTGAGTGATGCACTGGTATTGAGGGGGGGGGGCTGGGGGATGACCACCTCCTTGATGTCCCTGTCAAGGCTGCCATGGTCGTGGACACCTCAACAGGCACAGGCAAGGAGGCGTCAGGTGGGGGCAGGGCGTGAATTGATGGTGGCTTAGGTCATTGGGTGTCACCGGGATGCAGAGCTGGAGAAGAGACTGATATGTCATTCACGTGAATCGTGTAGAGGTTTTTTTCGGGGGGGGGGGAGTGAGACTATCGTCGATTTTATGCAAGATTGATACAGAGAGGGAAAGTGGGAAGACAGAGAGAGAGAATGACAGGCAAGTGATTGGCCTCTCTTTGTGCTATTTTTGCAGACCTACCTATCAGTTGTTTCTGAGGGCGGGCTTTATCTCTCTCACTTTCTGTTACGCATAGCCTGCCTGGAGCAGCGATATGACCAAGGAAAATAAGAAAATGTTAGCTAACGAACACATACCACATGCTACACTAAAGTGTATCTCTTAATATAGATGGTGTATCTCTTAATAAAGTGTATCTCTTACAGTAATATCGAGGTAAAACATCACATTGTTAGCTACTTTTCTCCTGTCTCCTATTTTTCTCCTCTAAATATTGCTTCCCGCAGCTGGCCGTTTTTAATTGCTTTGCGAAACAAATCGAATCTGCACTGAGTGCAATTGTAAATTTAGCTCGGCTTAATAGTTTAATATTGTCTTGGAAAGTTATTGCTTGTTCATGAGTTATTTCAGTTAGCATTATAATTTCCATGTGTCGATGATGGTGAAGACATGACGTTCTCAGGGAGCGCAGACCTTTCCAAGGTCAAATGTAGCTATTTGCAACAAATCTGAAAGTGGACCTAGCAAAATATTTTGACCTGCTCAGTGATAGGTGTTTAATTTGTTTGTTTTCTGTGTAGCATATAGATCATAATTCTTGATAATTTGCACGCAAACAAGCGAGACCTAGGCATTTGACTGACATAGTGCACCTATTACTGAGACCCGCCCCTTTAGTTGGAATGTGATCACTGCAGCCTCAGTAGACACGAGAAAGACACCAACATAACATGAGGGATAGATGTATTTCTTCACAAAAAATATCAAATAATAATGGACTGAAAAGAGGTACTAATAAACCAGGTATGCTAGAATATCAACACATAGTGACTTTCATAGATTATGGATCTAGGATTAGGCTTTAAAGGGGTCATAGAATGCAAAACCGAGTTTACTTTGTCATAGATGAATAGTGATAGTTCAGTGGGTGAAATGGACATACAGAGAACTTCAAAACCCCACCGACACCTCCTTCCTATGCAAATCTCACAATTCAAAACTCCCGCCATAAAACGGGCGAATCCAAACAAAGCTGCAAAGTTTACGCAAACTCGCAGGTGGCACCTTATTTGGCTCTGGCCTGTACATTTGTCACGCCTCAAAATTAACATACAGACCAGCCCACTGGTGCTCTGAGCCCAGGAACGTGAATGGAGAGCGAAGATGAGACAAACACTAGTTTAGCTGCCTGCTCGTTTACTTCCACAGGAATTATAAAGCAGACAGTTCTTCAAGGATATCGAAAAAATGAGCCACTGTCGTAAATGCAGTGTTCCAGGCTGAAACTTAGGCTAGCTGCTACAAAGAAAGCTGAGACTTTCTATAGTCTTCTCAAGGATTCAAAAGTTCGAGGGGCATGGATAATGTTTTCTACCAGAAGATCCCTGCAAAGTTCGACAACCGTTATTAATTTACAAAACATTTCACGAAGGCAGTCTTCAAAACCTTGTACAGTTAAGCAGGATTTGCTAAGCTGCTGTTACTGAAACGAGGGGTTGTTCCGACCGTAAGGTCATCACAACCGCATGCTGTAAGTATTATTTTGTCGCTAAGCAGTTATTAGGCATGCTAACGTGTATCTAGCAAGTAGAATGTGTGATTTAGTTCATTGGCAAGGCTATTTAATTTTCCTGTGTGTCATTCGGATAAAACCTGTGTTGTCATGTTAACCTACATTTTATTATGCATGTTTGTCGAGATCTCTGACAGGTTATGTTCTCAGCAAGATAGCTAACTGAAGCTGAGTAACACGATAGTTTGGTTGCTAAGCTGTAATATAACCAATACCCATATAACACACACGTTTTTGACGTCAGAAGTGGAAACAACTTCACGTTATCAATTCAAATGATATCTAGTCGATATGTTGAAAACCGTGTTGTCTAGATACAATGGATTTATTTGCACGTTCTTATTTTAGAACATTACAAGAACGGCAGCAACAGATGCTCCAAGTGTGACATCTTGCGGGGCTTAGAATATTTGCAAATGCTTTTGCTGTGAGTTAACAGCTTGGTGTGTGCATGCAAAAGTGACTTTCACTTGTGTTACAACATTTCTGTTGTTTGGTTTAGGTTTTATCTAGCAGCCATGCACTTCAATGAGAATGCTGAGTCCCCACAACAGAAGACAGCCAAGGAGAAACTATGTACAGACTTGCCAAACAATTTGTAAGTTTAATAAAATATATGTTTTTATTACAAACAACAAATGAAAATGTGCAACAGTATAGGCACTAAAAAGAACTTATCGATTCACACACAACAGGCTGTCTTAGACCTGATGCTTCTGGTGTCAAAATCATCATCAGTACTGTAAACAAAGCACAATGTTCAGGGCCATACAATTTGTTTATTGTACAGTATACAGCCTACAATGCACTGTATTACAGTATCCAATATAAGTCCTTTCTTGTCCTCTTCGAGATCATCAAAGACACTCTTCCTTATTGGGATGCCGTCCAGCGGATTCCTGTGCCCCAGGACTTGTGTGCTCAGCTTGACAGACCTTCCATGGAGGATGCTGTTGCTGAATATGTGTCACGGTTCAGTCGAAAAGGGGTCTGAATCCAACGTACTGCCCTGAAGTATCCAGAAGCTCCCTCCATATGCGTAACACCACACACAAGGGGATCATGACACGGACGCTTCTTCTAAGGAAACTCCAGCTCCTACTCACAAAAGACCTGTAGGCCAAGTCACTTCATTGCCTGCAACGAGAACAGGGTGGAAAAGCTAAAAAATTTTACTATTTATTTTTTAATATTTTACATTTACATTTTTTGCAATATGCTGAACCAATAATGAATGTGTATTGGATAAAAATATTGTATTTATATATTGTAACTGCTAACACTTGTATCAGATTGTCCTCACCTTTCCATTCCTCTGATTCTCAAACGGCCATGGTCAGCTCTGTAAATATTCATTGCATTTTGCAAAGAATATAGAGGCACAACGGATTGAGGCCATGATGGTCATTCAGGTCAGCTCCTCAGGAACCTGGGTCATTCTTACCTGTAAAAACAAACAATTTCCCTGCTGTTATTTCGTAATTTTGAATGAGCAGGTAGCACAAAGTAGCAAATGTCTCCAGTTTTAGTTACCAGAGTTGTAAGATCACATATTAGGCTACTACATGGAAAGAAGGTAATAATCTCAATCAGATGTCAGCAGGATAGTTACAAGATTACATGTACCTACTGTATTTTAAACAGTGATATTTATAGGATTTTGATTATTGTACTCTACTCCATTTTAGCCTACTATGTAAATTGCCCCTTGGGGATAAATAAGTGTTTTGAATTGACACAAATTGGCCTAGTAATATTTTCCGTTGACCTCGTTTCACTTCAGCCATAGGGCTACAAACTGCACAGAGCTCCTGCCCAGCTAACTGGACGCCCGTTGTAAGATCATACATTACTACATGGAAAGAACGTAAAAATCTCAATAATCAGATGACTTAATCAGCAGGATAGTAGTTACACGAAAGTACATTAGACCTACTGGACGTTACAAACGTAATATTTTCATTGACGCCGAAAGCAGTAGGCTACTCGTTTCACTTCAGCCATAACATTATAGCCCTCTTAACTGCACAGAGCTCCTGCCCAGCTAACTGGGCGCCCTGTTGTAAGAATCCATATTACCACTACAATAATGTATGTAACTCCTAATCAGATGACCTATTCATTACATTACATTACATTTGGCTGGACGCTTTTAACCAAAGCGACTAACAACATGGTAAACAGTAAGCTTTTAGAACAATTCTCACAATGTTATTGGACAGTTTAAAAAAAAAAAAAACATTAGAGTACAGTAAGAATAAGTCGGCCGGTGAGTGCTGTTTTTAACAGTTACTTGTCAGTTTAAAAACGGCTGGTGAGTGCTAGGATCAGTAAGACTTGTTGTAAGTGTTGCTATGAGAGTAGGTGTTCTCTAAAGAGCTGGGTCTTCAAGGAGCTTTTGAAAGTGGAAAGGATGTCCCTGCCCTTTGTAGGAACTGGCAGTGTGTTCCACCAAATCCAGGAACAACAGATGAGAAAAGTTTGGATTGGCTTGAGCTGCACTGGGTGCTAGGAGCTAGGCGTCGCTCGTCAGAGGAGAGCGCAGCGGTCTGGAGGTAGTGTAAGTCTGTATGAGGGCATTCAAGCAGGTGGGAGCAGAACCGGAGACTACTTTGTAGGCAAGCCGCTAGAACTTGAATTTGATCACGGGTCACCATAGGTAGCCAGTGTAGCTGGGATGAGCAGCTGGGTAACATGTGCCCTTTGGGTTGGTTGTAGACCAGGCGCCGCCGCTCTGGATCATCTGAAGTGGTTTCACTGCGCAGGCTGGGAGACCTGTCAGGAGAGGGCATTGCAGTAGTCGAATGTGAGATGACTATTGCCTGAACCAGAAGTTGGGTAGCATAGGAGTCAAGTAAGTCCTGATTTTCCGTATGTTGTAGAGTGCAAACGGCATGCCCGGGCGACTGAGGCAACATGATCCGAGAAGTTTAGTTGGTTGTCAAGAACAACTCCTAGATTTCTTGCAGTCCTGGTCGGTGAAACAGACAGGAGTCAAATTTGATGTTGATGTCGTGGTGTATGGTAGGTTTAGCTGGGATGACCAGCAGTTCAGTCTTTGAGAGGTTCAGCTGGAGGTGGTGTGCCTTCATCCATGTAGCTATGTCTGAAAGGCAATCTGAGATCCGTAAGGAAACCAGGGGGTCGTCAGGTGGAAAGGACAGATAGAGCTGTGTGTCGCCTGCATAGCAGTGGTATGAGAAGCCGCGGCGAACGGATAATCTGTCCCAAGGAGGTGGTGTAGATAGCAAAGAGGGGGGGCCCAGCACTGGTTCCCTGGGGGACCCCTGTGGTTAGATGGTGAAGGTGCGGATAGCTGACCAAACACATTAATGCTAAACGAAGGCCCTGTGAGAGGTAGGATTCAAACCAGGAGAGAGCAGAACCGAGATTCCCATGTCAGCGAGTATAGAGAAGGATACGGTGATTAACCGTGTCAAAGGCAGCCATAAGTCAAGCAGAATGAGTACTGATGACCGGGCGGTGCAGCCTGGCTTCTTTAAGGCTTCTGTTACAGACAGCAGAGCCGTTTCAGTAGAGTGGCCGCTTTTGAACCCAGACTGATTTGGATCCAGAAGGTCGTTCTGTGAAAGAAGTCAGAGACCTGTTTGGAGACTGCTTTCGTTCAATGCCTTTGGATAGGACAGGCAGTAGTGAGACAGGGCGTAGTTCTCGACTTGACAGGGTTGAGAGAAGCTTTCTTAAAGTAACGGTGTTACCGGACCCATTTGAGCGCTGTTGGAAATGTGCGGAGGTTAGCCGAGGCATTGATCACATGTGTGATAGCTGGAAGCGATAGTCGGGCTGATGGACTGAAGTAGGCTCAGTGGGGAGGTACAGGGTCCAGCGAGCATGTGGTAGGACGGACTGCATGTCAGGAGTCTGGACACTTCACTCGGAGAGAGAGGCTTGAATGCTGAAAAAAAGATGTTCCAGTAGTCCCCTAGAGGTTGTAGAGAATGCGATATCTGAGTCAGATCGTTGAGAGTGGGCATGTAGAGAATTGACTGCTGATTGCCGCCACTTTGTTTGTAAAAGCAGGAGGGTATCTGCAGTAAGGCTGGATGGAGAGGAGGCAGCTGAGGGTTGAGTAGCGATTTGAAGGTTGAGAAAAGTTTTCGAGTGTCTGTAGCGCTGTTGATTTTGTCATGGTAGAAAGTAGTCTTAGCAGCAGTGATGCTGGCTGAGAAGGAGGTCAGGAGTGTCTGGTAATTTTTGAGGTCGTCAGCTAGTTTGGATTTGTGCCATTTCCTCTCCAGCGGTTCTGAGTTTGGTGCTGCTGCGATCGGAGGGCATCATTTAGCCATGGATGAGAATGTTTGGATCGAACTGGCCTTGTGGTAGAGGGCACAGCTTCGTCTGAACCGCGGGTCAGTGTGGAGCAGAGCGAGTCAATGGCCTAAATTAACCTCCAGAGGAGAAGGTGTTGGAGTGGAGACCCGGGCAACCACAGAGGAGAAGTCGCGTTGGAGACAGGTTTCGGATGTTGCCAGCGTGACCATGATCGGCTGAGGAGCGGAGGCTGTTCTGACAGGCCGCGTTGAACTGGATGAAGAAGTGGTCAGAAAGATGGAGAGGCGTCACCATGAGGGTGTCTGTGCTGCAGTTCCAAAGTGAAGATCAAGTCAAGCTCTTTGCCAGCTTTGTGAGTCGGTGGGCTTTGAACCAGTTCGAGGTCAAAGGAGTGGACCAGGGCCAAAAAAAGTCCTGCTGAGCCTGGGGCATCTAAGTGGATGTTCATATCACCGAGAACAAAAACGGACAGTCATGCTCAGGGATGGAGGATAGCAGAGTGTCAAGTTCGTCAATAAAAGTCGCCTGGATTGGCCTGGAGGCGTGTAGATGACCATGCAGCAAGAAAGTTTTGCTGGGGCGATCACTGTGATAGCATGGAATTGGAATGAGACATATTTGTTTTAGCGAAGGCAGTAGCGGGGTGAATTTCCATTTGTTGGAGATCAGCAGGCCCGTCCCGCCTCCTCACGTCCAGATAGGCGAGGGGTGTGGGATAGTGTAAGGTTAGTGGAGGGAGTGCAGCCCGGGTGGCAGTGTTCTCTGGTTTGATCCAAGTCTCAGTGAGAGCAAGGAGTTCCAATGAAAGGTGGTTGGCATAGCCAGCTATGAAGTCGGTTTTGTTGACTGCGGATTGACAGTTCCACAAGCCCATGGAGAAGGAGGTTTCTGGTCGGTGAGGACCGTTTAAGTTCCGGAGGTGAAGGGGATTTCTGCCCCTTTTGACATTTCTGCCCCTTTTGGCATGATGCCGTTTTCTGCAATGGCGGTGATAACAGATAGGGTGGAACGGCACATTTTACCGTTGTCGGTGCCTGTGCCGGTGAACTTGCACAGGTCAACTTGCTTGTCTTGACCGTGTCCGTCTTAAGCGCTGGCTGGCTGATGCTGCCGCTTCAGCAGCAGCCACTATTTTTTATTCTGCTAGGGAATTGCATGCAGCTGTCCTCCTGTCTCACTAATGATGCATCAGCGTGGCCGCCCCTCTGACGTTCGCACAGCAGATTGTTCAAAGGGTGTTAATTACTGTCAACTGAAAGTCCGCTCGCTCACACACCGAAACTCACAGTTTCAAAGTAGCCTCCTCCCTCAGCTGTTCCCAAACGCCCAGAGTCCAATTCTAACAATTGAAGGGATTTGGCCAGTAGTAGCCTATGTGTTCTTGCTTTCTCTCTCCCAACTCACTGCAGTTGTTGTCTGATTACCTGAGAGGTGCTCCCATATTATAAGGAGCTAGTCCGTCTGATCCGCCCTCTGGCGTTCGCACAGCTTAGATTGTTCAAAAGGGTGTTAATTACTGTCAACTGAAAGTCCGCCGCTCACACCGACCCGAAACTCACAGTTTAGCCAGGTTCACCAGGAGAATATACTTACTGACTAAAACGAGTACTTTCCTTGCAAGCAGCACTCCTTTCACTACAGAATAGCCTGAACTGCCCACGACGGGCTACAAACTTTTCAGCTAGTTTCTAACTGGACATCTTGACAAAAAATTGCACAAGGGTACAAGTTGTAAAACATCTGTTTGTGTGCAAATTAATAACTTCTGTTGCTTACAATGCTAAAAAAAACAACCTAATGCAATGTTTAGCTTAGTCTACGACACTAACGTGCGAGTATTACAGCTAGCTAACTGGGCTACGTGTTTTGCA
Source organism: Alosa alosa (assembly GCF_017589495.1). NCBI lineage: Eukaryota > Metazoa > Chordata > Actinopteri > Clupeiformes > Clupeidae > Alosa > Alosa alosa. The sequence goes on from NC_063191.1 coordinate 3,418,666, forward strand.
AACTCAAGTAAATGACAAAACTCACCACTCTGAAGTAGTCATTTTCCAATCTATGGGTGACTGGTTGCTCCTCTATTTCAGATTCTTCCTCTGATTCAGGCTCAAATATGCTGTTCAACACCTATGTCTCCATAGTATTTCCACCTTGGCTGTTTCAGTGAGTGCTGTCGGCCATGTTTTATCCTTTGCTCGAAACTTCGCTCGTTGTAAACCAACCAATCAGCACGCGAGGTTATCTAAATATTCATGAGCATACCATAAAGGAAGAAAACCTCTCGTTTCATTCTAGGGCTTTTAACCAGGCTTGCATTAGGGCATAGAACAGCACATATGCCATTTTCAGCCCAACCAATGTTACACACCCTATTCAGAGACCTTAAAGACCAGCACAAAATACCCTATATCATCATTCTATCACCCCTTTAAGGGACCTGTCACAAAGAGGATGCTTTGCCATCGTGTGTGTGAGTGCACAAGAGAGGAAGAGGTGCATGCGTGATGGCAAGTGTTACGGTTGAAAAGTCTAACAAAACAGTTTTTAAAATAGTTCTTAGGCTATTTAAGCATGCAATTAGGGGCAGCCGTGGCCTACTGGTTAGCGATTCGGACTTGTAACCGGAGGGTTGCCGGTTCGAACCCCGACCAGTAGTAGGCACGGCTAAAGTGCCCTTGAGCAAGGCACCTAACTCCTCACTGCTCCCCGAGCACCGGGATTAGTGTGTGCTTCACCTCACTGTGTGTGAACTGTGTGCTGAGTGTGTTACACTAACTAATTCACGGATTGGGATAAATGCAGGGACCAAATTTCCCTCACAGGATCAAAAGAGTATACTTATACTTGTGTCCATGTGTAGGCTATAAGCCACACTTTTGAGAGCCTAAAAGGCACGTTAATCAGTCAGCTCAGGACGCGATTTAGTTCAGGTCGAATTAAATCATGGCTGGCCCTGGGTGCATGTAGTCTTTTCTGACAGTCCGTTTCAAAAAGGAGCAATTACACTTTTTGATGTTCGCTATCGCATAATTTAGGACTTGTCTGTACTATGTCCGCCGAGGTGTCCCGTTATTCACAATTAACGAACGAGGTGGAGGCAGAGAACTCCCGACGTGCAGCACCCGAGTTTGTAGGCTAGTAAACAGCATCAGTAACGTGCATCAATCGGGAATTCGCTAAATGAATAAGCTTTACTTATTGATCCGGATCAAAATAGCTTACAACGTGGTGTTTTTGTAACTTCAGTGTAGATGATTGTGATTCATTGCAACTTCAGCAATGTAGGCTACCTTACTTACCTTCAAAAAATAGCTCCATACAGCTGAAGCCCAGTCTCAGTGAGAATCCGAAACTTTGTCTGTGTTCAGTCTTCGATCCTGATTGGCTGCATTCGTGCTAACTAACAAATCAGACGGTGTAGTGGGCTGGACAATGCTCTTGACCACAGAGTAGCAAATGCAGGGAGTGAGAGACGCTTTACAGACAAAGTAGCGCGTTTCATTCTTTATCCATTTCAATATCGGCTTATCGGTGGAAAAAATGACCGATACCGATTATTATAAAAATGCTAAATATCGGCCCTAATAATCGGCCAGGCCGATAATTGGTCGACCCCTATTACCAACCTCCCTGCAAAACTCACCACACAAATTTGTAGGTCTTGTCCCTCATGCTGGCCCTTACAAAACCCACAAGCTAACCCTCGGACACACAACAGTCAATAATGTGACCCGATTTAAAGTGGTTTTCATCCCTTTGGACACTCTTGATTTCGTCCTTGAAACAGTGAAATATTCACAGGGGCATGGACGGTTTGCTAACCATTTTACTGGTAGCATCCAGCTTTTGCTATCAGCTAGCTAGCTAGTTCAAAACTGTAAGTACTTAATGAGGATATACAGGGCTAAGTTGATGTTTCCTATATACAACAATTCATGTTCATAGAAACACCAAGGTCACTAAAACATAATATATTTCATACCTGTGCTGCAGCATGTAGGCTAATATTAGCAGCATTCTAATGTGTGAAAGGCTAATGATTAGCCTATCGGCTACCTGCAAAGTTAAGTGTTTAAACTAGCATTTACAGTGTTCTATTTAATGGTGTATTGGCCCTGACTAAGTTCGTGTAATATATAAACCACAATCCTTGTTGATACAAGTACCAATGTTCGTCTAGAAAATTTTTATTCACATTAAGATTTTCGCCATAGGCAGTAAAAGACTGCCATCTTTGTCAATAATTTTCTCTAAAAAAGTTTCAAACTATGATCATAGCGGCCTTTCCACCAATCAGAGGCATCACTGTGGGATTGTTCAGGATTGTGGGTAATGAAGTACTTATCCAAGACATCGCGATTAAAAGGCATTTATCTCAAAACAAGGTTAGTGCCCCTTGAATTTTCGCCCTCTACATGAGCATATACAATCGCTTAGTACAGCCGTAGCTGGTTTTAAGTCTACCATGTATGGTTACGTTTTTATGGCTTATACCCCAATTGTCAATGGAGAAATTGTATTGAATTCTTACTTCCGTAAACTGCTGTGGGCGGGACTGTGATGCTCTATGCCCGGTGCTTCACACGTCTGCTTATTTGCAGCAAGATTGAATGGTATTGAACCGCGGACTGAAAGAAAAATAAACTAGGCTAATAGTTTCTAGCCTGGGTTTTCCTTAGCCAGGCTAAATAGTTTCCCCAATCAGAAATGCTTCTTAATTTGGTGTCCTGAACTATAGAGACATAGCCCAGTAAGCACACATACGTCTCCAAGACACCTGGAAAAGATCTGAACAGCTTACAGTAATTACCACGTTCTATTTAGAACGTCTTATTTGATCTTACAAACGGCGGCGGCATTTCACTGTCAATGTGTGTCATAGTTCTCTCGGAAAATACTAACAACGTCCCTGTAGGGAGTTACTTATAATTTGGCAGAATTGTTTCACTTCCACAACCCCCAAATTTTTAAAAAGCTTGATAACGCCTCTGTGAAACGCGTTGAAAAAGGTCTCCACTGATAAATATCACACTTGCTAACTTGGAAATGAGGTCCTATGTCCAAAATCCTGAACCACCCCTTTAACCGAGCTAGATAGCTACAGTAGATATAGAGATAGAAGGTTGGGCTTGTGGAACCATAGGCTACATGGTCCTCGCTTTAGATTGGGGGGCTGCAAAATGTACTACAAATAGGTAGGAAAGGTCTTATCCACCTCTATTAGTTATCCACCTCTTTGTCTTAAACACCATTAAGAAGTTGCTTGTTAACTCTTAAAAGCTGCATGTTAACTTAACAAATATGCTTGTAACTTAAAAGGCTGCTTATTAACAATTACAAACTGCATGTTAACATTAATGTTAGTAAAGGATAACAACAGTTAACTAACCGTTAGTAATGAATTGTTAACTGCTTATTATGCACTGTTAATACCTAATAAGCACATGTTATTCTAAAGCGTTACCATCAATATTAGTGTAATGTATTTAACCTCCATAATGGAGGATGTATACTTTGAAAACACGGGCAGTCATCACCCCCATAGTCATAGGTCATTTCCTCCCCATCACCCCCATAGTCATAGGTCATTTCCTCCCCTTCTTTTATGGCAAACAAACAAAGGTGTGGTTTTCCATCTACATCAAGTCTCTTTACCCTAGAGTTTGAACTTCAGTGGTCATCATTAACCAGCCGCCCAAATGTATCATCTTCTGTAGAGGCATCAAGACTTAAGAAACATGAAAGGATTATTAGTGTATATACAAAGCATCACCACAAAATCACAGCCTCATAAAATGTGGTGTAGAATATAGTAGGACATGGAATAGGAAATAGAGTGTTAGGCACAACTTCAAATCTTACCACCATGTTTTTCCTTTCCATTTGAAAGTAAACATAAATGCAGCAAACACTGGATGGTGAATTTTTCTTCTTCTTTGAGCTTCTGCATCGCTTATCATATGTCCCCTATACTCAAGAACAAAATCTCCTTTGCAGATTGGGCCCTTCGCAAATATACCACGGCCTGTAAAACACAACATTTTCAACAACTGTATTTTCTTTTAGTATCTTGTATCCTGCTTTTTTTTTTGTCTTGTCTCCAATCCGCAGCCACTAAGACCACTACCACTAAACGTTCAGGTTGGTGAAGATGGCTCACACTAACCTGTATTCACTCCGACCTACATAGAACATAGGCTAAGCGTACAAAACCATATACAGTACCACCTTACCTTTAGTTGCATTAATGTATTTCACCTCTAATTTAGATGTTTTGTCAGTATGTGACTTAACATGATGAATGGCATCATTGATAGGGCTGATTCATTGTGGCATTTTCAAACAGCAACAGAATATAGAATTGATCACACTAAATTAAGCTGCTGTCTATAAGTTTTACTAACTCTTGTTGGTACATTAATAAAAATAATTGTGTTTCAATGTAGTATTGCTTACAAACTCAGCTTCACCACTTACTTTCTCATAGCAATAGGCTAATTAGCAACAACTGGCTAATGTCTGCTTGAGAAATGTTAAAGGAGTTAGCTTGCTAGCTAACAAACGCAAGACTAAGAATCTAATTCTTAATATTGCTTGCAGGCTAGCTAGTTAGATAGTCATAGCATAATATATGTAACTGAGCTTAAATTTTATTAGCATTTTGTTCCATTTTATGTACTCAGTTTGATACTCCATGGTCATTTCATGGTGTTATTTACTAAGGCTGTTGTCAGCCAGCTAGGTAGCCTGTAGTACCTAGAAGTTTGACTGTCAAAATACAAACATAATCACACCCAAAATTACAAATGACTTGTTTGCCATCCAGTTGCACTTACCACATTTTGATTTTTTCTTTTGGAAGACCATTCTTCTCATCAGCTTCCATCTTTGCCGACTTTCTTCTTTATCATAATCCAATTACCAGCTACAAACTATAAGGGGGCGCAGCTGCACACACACCTCACACACAAATTCACTGAAAAAGGTGTCTTATGGGCCAATGCTTAAAACTTCACAGGTACCTTTAGTATGGCTCCAGCACTCACTTCAAAGAGTTTCCCTTATGGGGACCTGGTTTGTCCCCATAGTGGAACTGGTCCCCATAAAGTGACTAAACAGATTTTCGTCCCCGTAAGGTCAGGAATACCAGAACACACACACACACACATATACACACAGGCACACTGTTGTTAGCTGAAGGCAGTGAGACTAGCCATTGCACACTGCATCCTACAGTCTGTTTGGAACATTGCAGTTCAGGTGTCAAGATTGATAAGATTCAGTTAATGCGTAGAGTATGGATCATCTCAAAGTTTGGGACAACCAAACAGCAGTGTAAGCAAATCTTGTTAGGTGACCATAGCTGTCTTTTCTCTAGGCCTACAGGCCTATCGCAAATCTCATTGGTTTCTTCTGTTCTTTTCTTTCCCTTGTTCGCGTGTTGGGTAGTGAAGCGATAATGCATTTAAACCAATGTTCACGTCATGTGAGCCAGAACCGATATGGCCAGAGCTGCGTTAAAATGGTGTGTTTAGCAGCCAGAATTTAAAAAAATATTCCCGAATATGAAGGGAAATCTCCCTCATCTAAGAACGTTTAAAATGCACCTATAGCCAGGCACCACTCATTTGTTTTGTTCTTTGGGGGTCAGAGTCCTGGGCCATGGTTCGTACTATGGAATACAACCCTAGCAGTGCCCCTGCACACACACACACACACTTTCAAACCCCACTCATGCAGCCTGATTGAAACTAACCAATAGAAATCAAAAGTTATCTGCACCATGACAAGCTGATACCAACTGACTGAGACAAAAGACCAAATGTGTTTTTTTGTGCACACAAATAGGTGCACACACACACACAATAATTACTGTACCACACCACATTACCTCTCTCCAATCTGCTAACATGCTGTGAAGGTGTGTGTGCCAGTTTGTGTGTGTACTGGTGTGTGTGTGCATGTATGTATGTGGGTGCTGATGTGTGTGTGGTGGTGAGTGTGTGTGTGTGTGCGCGTGCTGGAGTGTGTGTGTTTTCTTTTCCTGCATCTGATCTGCAGCTTTGCGGATTTAGCACACCAGCTGAACCACTTCAAAACTAGTTATCCCGCATTTAGCTAATGCATGTGTGTGTGTGTGTGTGTGTTTGAATCCTTCCTGTTCTGAAGCTGTTAAAACGTAGTTGGTGTACAGGACGTTTTGAGTGGTTGTTTCTGCCTGATGAAACAGTTGCATTAGTGCAAAATGTCCTGTTAGTGTTTGTAAATTGAGCATTACAAAATTGCATGTCTGTTTGTGATTGTGTATGTGTGAGAGAGCGAGAGAAAGAGAGAGTGCGCGGGCACACGTGTGCACCTGTTTTTCATTGTGTGTGTGTGTGTTTTTAGGACATTATGAAAGCATGTGTCATTATCAGAGCCCATTAGATGCTTAATCCAAGCAGATGACTAAATTAAAGTTAATTAGCATTAATGTCGAGGTTAGCATGCCATGCTAATGTGGTTCTTCAGTACAAGAGGCTAGTGTAGTGTTTGCTTGTGATTAAGCTCTCTCACTCACAAACACGCGCCCTTGCACAAGCGCAGGCTCGCCTGCACACATGCACCGCACACACACATGCGTGCATGCACACACACACACCTGAAAGAAATCATTTAATTGAGCTTTTATGGCATGACAACTCAAGACAATGTAAAGAAAGATATGGTTATATGTGTGTAATATGTTTGTGTATGTGATTAAAACATGAAGAAAGATATGTTTATATGAATGTAATATGTTTGTATATGTGATTCAAATATGAAGAAAGATATGTTTATATGTATGTACGTTTGTATATGTGATTCAAATATGAAGAAAGATATGTTTATATGTATGTACTGTGTTTGTTTATGTGATTAAGGACATTTTGCTTTACAGTATTCTTAAATATGAAGAAAGATATGTTTATATCTATGTAATATGTTTGTTTATGTGATAAAGGACATTCTGATTTATTCTTATTTTTACTTTTATTTCCAGGAAGGAATCTTGATAAAGCACATCCTGCATAGATTGATACTTTATTTTGATTTTCCACATGGAAGGAATACATTAGATTAGTTTGAGTTCAGTCTTACTTACTTGAATAGGCTGTATGGTGAATGTATCGAACCTTGAGACCTGAATTGAATCCAGTCGTTTAAATTGACTGAATCAGTGCACTCCTAATGCACACACACACACACACACACATACACACACACATGCAGGAAAATTAGAGAAAAAGGAGAAAGAAGGAAGAAATACAACTGCAAGAAAAAACACAAAATAAACAAACGAAAGACAGAGAGGAGGATAGATAAACACTGGTGAACAGAGAGAAGGAGAGATAAACACTGGTGAACAGAGAGAAGGAGAGGAGGATAGATAAACACTGGTGAACAGAGAGAAGGAGAGGAGGATAGATAAACACTGGTGAAATGAGAAGGAGAGGATGATAGATAAACACTAGTGAAATGAGAGAGAGAAATGAATTAGAGAGAGAGATGAAAAGAGAGAGATGAAAAGAGAGAATTAGAGAGAGAGATGAAGAGAGCAGACAGTGTTGGCTGGCTCAGGCAGAAGAGGCCACCATTCACCCGCCAAGTCATGACTGTGTGCGTCTGTCTGGTGTGTGTGTGTGTGTGTTTGCGTCTGGTGTGTGTGTGTGATCTACTGTCTGTGTGGACTGTGTTAATTTGCAACCTGGACAACGTTCAGATAGACAGAAGCCGCCTCATCTGAGATAGAAAGGGAGGAGAGAGAGAGGGGGAGAGGGAGAGAGAGAGAGAGGGAACATGGAAAGGGAGGAGAGAGAGAGAGGGAGATGGAGATAACATGGAAAGGGAGGAGAGAGAGAGGGAGATGGAGATAACATGGAAAGGGAGGATGGAGAGAGGGGTAGAGGGAGAGATAACATGGAAATGGAGGAGAGAGAGAGGGGTAGAGGGAGATAACATGGAAAGGAGGAGGAGAGAGAGGGGAGAGGGAGAGGGAACATGGAAAGGGAGGAGAGAGAGAGGGGTAGAGGGAGATAACATGGAAAGGGAGGAGAGAGAGAGGGGTAGAGGGAGATAACATGGAAAGGGAGGAGAGGGAGAGGGAACATGAGGAGGGAGAGAGAGGGAGATAACATGGAAAGGAGAGAGAGAGGGAGACACTAGGGAATGGAAGGAGCAGGGGCGCAGGAGATATTTTGAAAGTGAGGAGAAGTGAGGGGGACCAAACCCATAGTGAGATCAGATTTCCAGCTATCGGATTGCCATCTCTGGCCCACTTTCGACCATCATATTTTAAACTTGCCAGAATATTAAGATAATACCATTGATTGTTTTCAAACAATTGTTTTCACTACTTGGGCCAATGGTAGAATACTGGTCACTACTTGGGCTAAGGGTAGAATACTGGTCACTGCTTGGGCTAATGGTAGAATACTGGTCACTATCATCAACCGTTTTTTATTCAGGGAGAAATTGACTGAGCATCAAGCTCTTTTACAGCAATGCCCTGAGTTACAAAACAACAACAATAATCAAAACAACAAAACAAGAACAATAAAAGATACAAAAGGCAAATAATAATAATAGTAATAATAACAAAAATCAAATAAAAATAATAATAATAAATAGAAAGAAAAGAAGGGGAATGTATAAATAATAATAATGATATAAAAGGTCTAAAATATCAGTCAAAGCAAGAACATTGTGCAACAGCCATATCATCAATCATACCCTTGAATTGGTCTAGTGACACAAACCTATCTAATTTCAATAACTCTTGCAATTTGTTCCATTTATTTGATGCAAAAAATGTAAAAGCTAATTTACCAAATTCAGATTTAATTTGAGGAGTTTGAAGAGATATAAAACCCCGTGAGTGTGTATTGTGGCAGATTGATTTTATGTTCAGAAGAGAAGTTAGGTATAAAGGTAACTTTCCCAGTAATGCCCTATAAACAAAAAGGAGGCAGTGCCTTTCCCTCCTGTCATAGAGGGAAGACCATCCTACATTTTGGTATAATTTACAGTGATGAGTTTTAAACCCATCTCCAGTTTTAAAACGTAGTGAACTGTGATAAACTGCATCAAGTGATTTCAGAGTGGAAGGGGCTGCATGCATATACACAATGTCACCATAGTCTAGGACTGACATTATAGTTGCTTGAATAATGGTCATTCTGTTTTCTAAAGAGAAGCAAGACCTAATCCTGTAAAGTGCACCTAATTTAATTTTTACCTTTTTTGTGAGATCAAGCACATGTGTTCTAAATGTTAGTTTGTTATCTAGCCAAATGCCCAGATATTTGTATTGAGAAACTTGCTCAATTTGTGCCCCATTTAGGGAACAAATGTTATAGGCATCAAGGTCACACTTTCTCTGTCTAGTAAAGATCATATATTTTGTTTTTGCTTTGCTTTAGAACCAGTTTAAGATCTTTCAAGGATTTCTGCACACAATCAAATGCACATTGAAGATATGACACGGCTTGCTCTACAGATGGTGCATAGGCATAAAGGATTGTGTCATCTGCATAGAAATGCACTTTACAATTTTCTATTGAAGCACAGATGTCATTGATATACAATGTAAACAACAGTGGTCCCAAAATTGAGCCCTGTGGAACACCATTTTTTAGTCTCAATGGCTCTGAGGTTGATCCCGTCACATCTACCCACTGTGTTCTATTAGAGAGGTAGTTTTTAAACCATTTAAAGGAAACTTCATCTAGACCAAAAGAGGTTAGTTTTTCAAGAAGTAACCTGTGATTTACAGTGTCAAAAGCCTTTGACAAGTCAATAAACAAGCTGCACACTGTTTCTTACTGTCAACAACAGTAGCTATATCATTTACTACAGCAGTTGCTGCTGTAATTGTGCTGTGGCCAGCTCTGAAACCAGATTGATAAGGACTTAACATAGAATATGATGACAAAAAGGAATGAAACTGTTCATTTACAAAGGATTCTAACATCTTAGCTAAACATGGAAGCTTGGAGATTGGCCTATAGTTATTCAAATCACTTGGGTCTCCTCCTTTATGTAGAGGGGTCACTAGGGCTGATTTCCAGACTTCTGGAATAGAACCAGAGCAGAATGTTAAATAAAAAATGTGAGTTAAAGGTTCAGCAATGACAGGGGCTGCAATCTTTAAGAGATGTGGGTCTAACTGATCTGCACCCAGAGAGCTTTTCATACACTTGGAATTACACAGTCCATAGAGAACCTCAGACTGGTTTACTGGTCTAAATGAGAAGGAAGGGTCATTAGGCCTATTTGAAAATAAAAACCTCTCTTCTTCAGGCCTAGTGACACTGAAATGGACTTGTGTCTCTGGTGCCATATCCACATTATTCAATTGATTAAATAGAGTACCACATTTGATAAAGTGATCATTAAAAGCATTACAAATCTCCATTTTCTCATTTACCACTTTAGAATCCAACATAATTTGTTGAGGAAGAGTGGTAGAAGAAACACCTTTAAGTGACTTAATCACTTTCCAGAATTTCGCTGGATTGCTACCACAGTCAGACAGATTGTTCAAATAATAGGTACATTTAGCCCTTTTCACAAGGTAAGTACATGTATTTCTAAGATGTCTGAATGTTTGCCAATCTCCATCACTACCAGTGGATCTTGCCAATGCCCAAGCTTTGTTTCTTTGGGAAATAATCTCACCTAGATCATGACTAAACCAAGGGTTACATCTATTTTTTATCCTAAATCTCTTAAAAGGGGCATGTTTATCTGCTAAGGTGTTAAAAATAGTTTGGAAGTATTCCAATGCAAGTTCAGCATCTGGAATAAGATTTAAAGTGAGAAAAGACTTAGGGTTGCCACTCTCCTTGACACAAAAGGGTTGAAGCCAAAGGATACTGTTAAAAACCTTGGTGTATTAATTGACAGTGATCTAAATTTCAACAGCCACATGAAAGTGATAACTAAATCAGCTTTTTACCACCTCAAAAATATTGTCAAACTCAGAGGGCTGATGTCAAAACATGACTTAGAAAAACTCATTCATGCATTTATCTCCAGCAGGGTTGATTACTGCAATGGACTGTTCACAGGCCTTCCTAAAAAGACTATTAAACAGCTTCAGGTGATACAAAATGCAGCAGCTAGGACTCTAACAAAAACTAAAAGAACTGACCACATTACTCCAATTCTTAAGTCCTTGCACTGGCTTCCAGTAAGTCACAGAATTGACTTTAAAGCACTATTGCTTGTTTATAAATCAGTAAATGGAGCAGGACCTAAATACTTGTCAGACATGCTTCAGCAGTACACACCTTCTCGTCCTCTCAGGTCCCAGGTGAAAAACCTGCTAGTAAAACCTACAGTTAGAACTAAACATGGTGAAGCAGCTTTTAGCTGCTATCGCGGCTCAGCTGTGGAACCAACTTTCGGATGACATTAAAAGGCCCCAACTGTAGCCAGTTTTAAATCTAGACTTAAGACCAAACTGTTCTCAGGCGCTTTCTGCTAACTGTGCCGAAGTTACAAATTCTGAATCTGCCTCGATAATTATTCTACTTTGTCTTTTATTACTTTTTTTTACTTTTTTTGCCTTTGTTTTGCTTACTAATTATTCTTTATTTTTTAAATGATTTTACCTTGTGTTTTATGTTTTATTTTTATTATGATCTTTACCTTTTAACTATTCTTTGACTATATTGCCCTTCTATGCTTTTATTTGTTATTATCGTTTGGTTTTGTTTATGTAAAGCACATTGAATGACCTCTGTGTATGAAATGTGCTATATAAATAAACTTGACTTGACTTGACTAAAGAAGTAAGGTCACTGACATGTAGATCTTGTAAAAATGCCTGCTCATCAAATCTTTTAAAATATCTCTTATTTATATACAAAGGCCCTGACCTTTGTCTTCTGCCATCTCTAATGCAGCCCACGGGACAATGATTACTGAAATCCATTGGGAATACACAGCAATGCATATAATTATGAGGCTTATTTGTGAGAATGAGATCTAACAGGGATGAACGACTGGGAATTTTCATATTAGGTCGTGTGGGTTCTGTGACTATTTGGGTAAGATTTAACTCATTACACACATGTTTTAAGTCATCAGCTGCTGGAGACATCCAATCTAGGTTAAGGTCCCCTAAAATGACAGCTTCCCGTGACCCGTTTAAGTCTATCAGCTCTGCAAATATTGTAACCAAAAAGGGAAATATCTGAGTCATTAACATTGGTATTCAACCAAGTTTCTGAAATGACAATGACGTCAGGGTTGGAGTCATTAACCCACAACTTTAAAATGTCCATCTTTGGCAAAAGGCTCCTAGCATTTATGTGAACAAAACCAAGGCCTTTACATGTTTTAAAATGTCGTGACAAGTCCAATATAGGCATACCCAAAAGACGATCTCCAATATCAGATGAGTGCTCACCAGCAAGAGTTTGTGTGCTGTCAGTTGGCATGTTTAAAAAGTGCCTTTTTGTTGTTTATGTCCATTTTCGCAGATGATTCCTTTTTCTTTGCACTTCGCTGTGTAATCGCGGGGGCAGAACTTCGGTAGATGAGATGACTTGTAGTTGACACGACAGAGCCAGTTGGCCTACGCTCTGGTAAGTCGCGCTCATCAGACCATCGCTGTTGACAGGCACCAGGAAGATGAGTTTAGGAGTTGTACCTGAGTGAAGGGACACAGGGATACAGGAGGATACCATCCTCTGTTTTCCGCTTGATGACAGTGCGACCGGATCCTCGATGGATGTAGTGTTTCCTGCGTAATATCCCTGTTGCCTGGCAGAGGTGGAGCACATTTTCGCTGAGGGCCAACATGAGCAAGGCATGCTCACACTGACACAGTCCAAAGAGAGCTATGCACAAGCTGCGTCTTTCTCCTGTGTTAGGCCAGCTGACAGTCCACCGACTAGATCAGCCACCGATGTCACATCTGAGAGTCAACCGACTACATCAGCCATTGAAGTTCATAGATTGAATGAAGACGGAGTCTTAGTCCCAACTGACAGTCAACCGACTGAAACAGCCACTGAGTCCGTCTGCTGATGAGTTGGATAGCAAATGTTACGGAGATAACGGTCTTTCAATGGAATGCCGTCTCTTAGGCAAAAACAGACAAAAAAACACCACGGAAAGGGAAAAAACGCAACAAAAACAACAAAAACTACGAACGTGTTGATAACGAATAACATCAAGTCATGTAAATATCTGAAAATAATCAAACAAAAATAGGCCAAACGGGCCAATGGCGAATACTGGCCACTACTTGGGCCAATGGTCCCGAAAACTAGGCAACCAACTACTTGGGCCAATGGTAGAATACTGGTCACTAGTCACAAAGTCAAAGTCAGCTTTTTACTTGGGCCAATGGTAAGACAAAACTTTAAGGTCATTCTAAACTTGAGCCAATGGCAGAATAAAGCAACATGGGATGACCATCACTCAACAGTGTGTGTGTGTGCAGAAGTGTATGTGTCAATGTGCTATTTGAGCTGACCATCACTTATGGTGAAGTGCATTGTAAAATGGACTAAAGTCCAAAAAGGGTAAAACATGTTTCAATTCTTGAAGGTGCCTGAACTTGAGAGCTTTAATTTTCTAGGGGATGTATAGAGTGGGGCCATGCTGACACACGTCTTCCTCAGGGATGGGGATGTGAAGAGTTGCCAGTTGTCGGAGTGGAATAATTTAAACTCCATACTGCCATCCACACTGTATCTAATAGATAAATGTAAGAAAAGAAGGGGGGAGGGACACAGAGATAGGAGGGAACCAAAAGCAAGTTTACATTTATGAAACAAAATATTTTAATATGATTTGGCTAATGTTTCATGTATTTGTGATAACAGTACTGCGTATAAAAAAACAAACCTGACTGCTCGAAGGTGATGCACTGTAGGATCTCCAACTTTGCTACCAGGTCGGACTGACTTGCAGAGGTTCACTGAAGTACTGAAAAAAAGCTGTGACCAACGTACTTCACCTCATACGGTTTTGGACTGGGACGTGCTCCTCGAATGACTGCAGCATACTCAGCTGGAACATGTCTCTATTTCTCAGCTTCCTCTCAATCACACTGTGCACAGTCACATTCCATTTGTGTGTGACTTCTTTCGAGGTACTCCTGTGTTACTTGTTTTTTCTCTCCGTCGCAAACTTTAACAGGGCATTGCTCAAGATCAGATTTCTGTTTTGATAACCACACCCATCACTCCAAAGGATGAATTCATTGTAAGTGGGGTGAGCTTCAAGGTAATCCACAATGCAGGAGGCGAACTCATTGGCAGAGACCCCCGCTTAACCCTCATGCTAAAGGTAATTTTTTGCCTCATGTGATGCCATATTGTAGTGATGGGCAAATTAAGCTTTGGTGAACCACTGAACCACAGCAGTGTGAACCTAGAGACACTAGCTGAAAAGCAAAAAGATGGCCGCCACACATACATTTTTCAACATAAAAGTCCTTTGCAAACCAATATTTTTGGTTACATATACTGGTTTGGGTAAGAACTTTTATGTTGAAAAAGCTACATGTGGCAGCCATATTGGATTTTTTCATTAGTGTTGCTAGCTTCACACTGCTGTGGTTTAGTGGTTCACCAAAGCTTCATTTGCCCATCACTACCATATTGTACACTGTGAAATGATGGACACTAAGCTTCATGTTGTAGTAGAGGGCAGACGCTTGGACACCAAGCTTCATTTTGTAGTAGAGGGCAGACGCTTGAATCTTTGGGCCCAGGAGAAGGCCCTGCAGATCCATACATGCAGCCAAGGTGGTGTTGTTAGCACGTTGTTTGTCCTTAACTTTTTCTGCTCGTGCGTCATCCTTTTTAACACAGTGTTCCTCCCACACGGCAGCCTCGATGTTCCCAGCTTTGAAGGCACAGCACGTGTCACACTGATCTTTCTTCTGATGGAACAGGGAAAGATTTAAGTCGATGAAGATGTTACTGAACACTTGCCGTGACAGAGGCTGGGCCGGGGTCTACACATGCTTGCTTGGAGATGACTTATGGACTTGAAGAGAGGCTCCAGGTACATCTTTGATGAGGAGGACCTGCAGTAATGTGATGGAACCTTTGGCAGATCCAGAAGAAAGGTCTTTAGGAAGTCCTGCTCCTCTGTCCTTACCCTCACTCTCGCCATCTTCTCAGGACTTTCCCCTCTTCTTCCAACCCACTTCAAAAAAGTCATGCCAAGTGTAGACAGGAACATCCGTTGACAAACTCTGAGCCTTTTACCATCCACACATAAAAAACAAAAGCGATTGAACCGCTTCTGTCCGGAGCCTGGCACCGCCCACCCATTTTTCTTTTTTCTTTGATGACTAATTCATTTTTTTCCCGTCCAAGATATGATTGGCCCCTCATTCTTTTCCTTTTCTGGACGTTACTCTTCCAAGTGTCTGGGTTGGCCCTCTTCCTTGACCTTCCCCGATTATCAACTGCACCTGATTAAAAGAAAAATAAAAGAAAATATGTTCTACAAATGCACATTTATCTTACATGGTTTCTTGGCATGTGGATATGTGTGTCAGTGTGTAGGCATGCATTTAAGTTTGGCATTGCTGCTTGTTTGTGTGTGTGTGTGCGTTTGTGTGTGTGCATGCAACTGAGCCCATTAGTAGCTGACAGAAATGTAAAAATAATGACATTAAGTTACGCACCTTCATTGACAGGTGTGTAATCCGGGTCATGTTCTGGATCATGTTCAAGTGAGTCTTAGAGCAATAGAGAGGAACACATTTAGTACAACGAATGCACTGTTCACATCATTCAGATATAAGATTGCATTCATTTTGACTGGTAATTGATTAAATACACTTTTGTATTTAGTAATGTTTAGATTTGTAATTAGTAATGGACTTTAGTCTTTAACTCAAAATCAATGTGAGGCAGAAGCTGTAGTGTGGTCTAATCTGAGAAGAAGAAGATACTTACCCTCACTGGCAGCTATTTCAGAATGATTTTCATGATAATTTTCCTTGTCACTTTCCAGAGAATCTAACAATAATAAAGATAAAATGCATTTAGCACACTGAATAGCCTACTATGTTTGAATAATTCATAACTGAGCTTGCATCTGTAGCTTTGACCAGCAATGTACAGTAACTATACATTTTGAATTTCTCTATGATTAACTAGAATAACACGTGTGACAGGCTTTCATCTTAATGTGCAACAAATCAATAGGCTTTGGGTTGCTGTATAGTAACGTTAGGTAGCTGCTACTGGGAGAAAATAATTTAAGCCTAAAGTACTTACCCTCACTGGCAGCTGTATTAGAATTGTTACTTTCAAGTGAATCTAAGAATGACAGAGAGGAAAACCATTTAACACTAGAATTGCGGTTCCGAGGAACTGCAAGAGTGGGTTTGATAAGGGGCATGGAACTCGGCCTCATCCAAGGATTCCAACGGTACCTCATTTATGAAAATCGGGCACACGGATCAAAAGTTCTCTGCATTAACGCAACATCCAATAAGCTAAAACGCATAAATAACGTGGCTGCTATGCTGGCTGCTGGAACCGAAAAATGGACTGCATTTTCTTAAAAGACAATGTGCGGGCAAAGTTTGCACAGAAATGTACGATTTTTCCCACCCTCATCGACCTTGTCATAAAACTTGTTTAAATGATCACACGACGCCTCCTTGCTGCTTTGTCGTCTACATCAGCCTTTCTCAAACTTCTTTGACCTGAGGCCCAGTCAAGGCATACTTTGGGGTCATAGGGCCCACCTACATGAACCCACCCCCTCCTCCCCATCAAATTGTAATGATATCACAATTATTATTATTTTTTTACTATATTGCTATACATGCACTTCAAAACAGTCAATGTTTAAAGTGTTAAGATTGTTCACAAAAGTTTGTGAAAGCATGCACATCAGAGTACTACTTTACTAATGTAAAATATAATTAGGCCTACACTAGTTTAATTGTTTTTGCATTGTTGCATGATGCTTGCATGAGAAATACTTCTCAAAACAACAGCAATTATATGGGTGCCGTTGTTTTGGGATGTTTCCCTCATGCAAGGATCATACACTGATAGAGTATATATATGCTATTTAATTACATTTCATTTGAATGCCTGAATGTAAGAATTCAGGAAACACAATACCAACTTTTAACATTTCTGTTGTTTACTAGTTTATGTAAATCGCATAACACATGAACTGTTTACATACTACTGATAGCCCATTACTGTACGCAATAATACTGTGCCCATTCATTAACATATATTTAAACATCAGGCGTCTTGTTTACACAATAAAACCATATTTACACTTCGAATTTCGCCTCCAAATTGTAGAAACTACATCTACGAAGTCTAAGGAAGATAACCATGTAGTCTGTTCAAAGATTACGCCGATTTTATGAGAACGCCAGCCCTCAGAAAAGCAGTAACTATTCATTCATTCACTTCCTTTTTTCTAGCTCGCAAAATCGCGGCTGTTCTGTTTACACATTAAAACCATATTTACACTTCGAATTTCGCCTCCAAATTGTAGAAACTACATCTACGAAGTCTAAGGAAGATGACCATGTAGTCTGTTCAAAGATAAGATCAATTTTGACAGAACTACAGATCTCGTAAAAGTAGTACCTAAAATGACTCCATTCACTTCATTGCAAAATCGCGGTTGGTCTGTTTACACATTAAAACCATACTAACAATTTACATTTCGACTCCACATCGCTGTAACACCATACCAAGGGTCTTAAGAAGTGAGTCAATTTGGCTGATTACGTTAACGCATTTCCAGGGCTTGTCAGCTAAAAAAAAGCAGTGGCTATTGCTAACGCATTCATTTTCAATGCTTATTAGCTAACATTAATAGGTTGCATATGACAACAGCAAATAGCTAACATTTACGTTAGCCTAACTTACTTATTGTTGACGTTGACCCGACACGTTCATAAGTTAGACCATAGACTGATAAGGACGTCCATCAAACTAAAAGGGTTCGTTCTTCGAGGTCTTCAAATTCGTTCGAATTCCGTGTGTATCTTTCGTGCTGCTATCCTGTTGCCTCTTCCCTGCTGTTCCGGCAACAAGGTTTCACGCCTTGATTTACGCCACATCCCAGAGAGTTGTGTTTTCCCAAGATGGCTTCCCGCCTGTATATGTGAACGAGGCGTGAACGGTACTGTTTTTCTTTTAATAAACTGCCTGTAGACTTACACAGTTCTCAATGCTTCGGTTTTACATGGAGATACCCTCATTATGCTTCGCCGTGTAAGTGTGTTTGCTATTTGGAGCCTTGGTAGCGATTTATTTTTATTCTAATCACAGCACAGCACCCAGAATGCATTGCAACACACCGTCATGAAGGGACTCATCGTTAGGTCGGCTTTAAATAGCATACAGAACCTCTAGTAATTTAACGTTGTCTGTAAGCTCCACAGATCGTGGCAATACAATTGAATTGATTGTGGACTTCTTGCCGGGCAACGATGAGTAACTTAACTTGAATAGTCGTGTCGGTGGATGTGCATAATATCTGTATGAATGTTGTAATATATACAATTGTATGCATGATTAACTTTGAATCGAGCTAGCTGGGCATTGAACTGGGTTGAATGAATTGGGGAAATACCTTTTTTTTTTTTTTTTAATGACCTATATGAACATGGTTTGGCTTTAAAAAAAAGATGAGACAGTGCGAAGCACAGTCTCATCTTTTTTTACATGACCTTTACACTTGGTGCTGGCAAGGCATTGAACTGGGCTTCATTAAAGGATTCCAACGGTACCTCATTCATGAAAATCAGACATACGGGTCAAAAGTTACATGCACACACCTTCATATACACTTTGGTCAAAAAGTGTCTGCTAAATGTAATGTAATATACACAGACAGCCCAGCCCAGCCCAGCCCATTAGAGCTCTGCCAGATGGCTTAGAACTCTGCCAGGTGCAAGCTTAAACAATTAGAGCTGTGATGTCACAATCGGAATTAGAATCCTTGAACATTCCGCCATTCATTTCAATGGGGCCCAAAAACGTGAATACCGCGAAAACGACAAGGGCCTGCGACACGAAAGTAACAAGCAAGTTACACCGGTTCGGGCCTGAATTTTTGGAGTTCGAACTGCGTCGATAGCTCAAACGGTCTAGGAGCAGTAGTTCGGCCAAAACGTGGGTGAAAAGGAAAAATAAATAAAGTAAACTTAAGAAGAACAATAGTGGGCTTGCTGGATCAAACCCACTAATAATAAGTAAACTTAAGAAGAACAATAGTGGGCTTAGCATGGCTTGCTGGATCAAACCCACTAATAAGAAAACTTAAGAAGAATAATAGTGGGCTTGCTGGATCAAACCCATTAATAATAAGAAAACTTAAAGCAACACCAAAGAACTTTCCCTCTGTCGCACGCACGCTATTTGTTTATCCAGCACGGCTTTGCCAATAACGATGTCCACAGACAAGGTAGAATATTTTGCATGAATTTTAAAAGTACGATGTATTGCGACATCAGATGCAAGTCAAATTTGTAGTTTCTTATGTCTCATTCCATCGAACTACAGATCCGCTACCGATCCGCAAACTTACATAGTGCGGTTATAGCCGATAGAGGGCCACGGGCTTAATGCAGAATTGCCGTTCACCCTGTTACGAGTTGATGAACCACTGAAACGATTTTGGAAACATTATTTTAAGGTATAAAAAACTCTTTGGTGTTGCTTTAAGAAGAACAATAGTGGGCTTGCTGGATCAAACCCACTATTCAAAGTAATGAATACAATGTAGACTTAACTGTCTGGCTGACTCAATTCTAGTTTCCTACACACCTTCCTCCTCATTGCTGACCCTCGCCTCAAGTACCCTATCACAGGGGTTCCCAAACTTGTCCACGACAAGGCCCCCCAAATACCACTAGGTTCTGGCCAAGGACCCCCTTGATGTGTTATTACACCCATCGACAATACAACAGCAAATGTAAAAAATACATTAAGCTAATCCTAATAATTATTTTAGCCACAAGCACTTCGCGATGAAGCATAAAAATGGCATTTGCGGCTTTCTGCTATATGAGAGCTATCGCTCTACTATTATTATTCCCAGTCATTGAAAATATAATGTTCAGATATGCGACAAATTATTATAATGGCATTGTATAACAACCCTCATAGTAATAGGTATATTTTAAACATTTCAAATGTATTTATTTGTTGCTTTTATTTTTCCTTCCAACTTGCCTGGCACCCCCTTGCGGCCCCCACTTTGAAAACCACTGCCCTATCATACCTAACGTTTACCAATTGACACAGCTCCTTTACAGAGACAGACATCCTGAAGGAAGGAAGAAAACAGATCAGAAAAAAATATAAGTTAGCGCTATGCCCAGTCAACATAGCTTCACTTCAGAAATCTGTGCGTTAACATCTCCACAATAAAAACGTAGCAAGCTAGCTGCTAACTCTAGTGCTGGAAATTCTCAGCCTCTGGCAAGCGGTGATACGGTATGAATGAGTGAGGCATGTTTTAGTGGCAATCATGACAGTAACATTACAAGCTAAAAAAACTATGTTTGCTTGAATCTTATCAATGAGACCGAGTTTATAGTAGAAAGCAAGCTAATCTGTGGAGAACTAGGCTAGCTTGTGGAGAGCTTCAATATCATACGTTCGTCAGCCAGGTTAACAATAAAAATTATTCGGTGACAATTGCTTTGTCTAGATCATTTACCGGTAAATAACAGTTGTGAATATATTGCGAATATATAATAAAGTTGAGAACATTTCTCAAAAACAAACTTTGCTGATACTTTACCTCACAGTGTTATTCGGCTATCCGATGATGAGCTTCCAGAGACGCTTAAGATGAAACTTCTTCACGAGACCGGCGAGATGCCTCCACAGGGTGGGAGATACGCGGCGTGATTGACAGCTTTGACACCAAATGGATATACTTGGAAATCAGATTACATGATTTCACAACTTTTCATTGGTCATTTAGATACATGAAGCATACTGTATACGTAAATGAACCTGGACATTCTATCCGTCGTAAAAACTCAGAAAAAATGGTTTTCATCGGACAGGGACGATATGTGATATCTATATGGCATAGTGATTGCATAAGGCAGCATATGTGATATCTATATGATATCTATATGGCATAGTGTTTGCATAAGGCAGCATATCTATATGATATCTATATGGCATAGTGATATCATGAAACTCTTATGCCCATGAAACCTACTGGAATTAAATGTAGAGAAAGATAGAAATAGAGGATAAGAAGGAAAAGAGAAAGTGATAAGAAAGAAAGAAAGAAAATGATTAGTGTATTATGCACAGGTCTGAATTTGGAGACCCGCCCCCGCAAAGTTCTGCACCAGATCCGACCCTTCACTATGACAATATCTACATTACATCATCACCAGATCCGACCCGTCACTATGACAATATCTACATTACATCAGCACCAGATACGACCCGTCACCATGACAATATCTACATTACATCAGCACCAGATCAGACCCGTCACCATGACAATATCTACATTAAATCTGCACCCGCCCAGAACCATTAATATGTGGCCCTGTTACCCGACCCGTGCCCGCGATTAATCACACACAAGCTGAAATCATTTCAATTTTATGTGTTTTATTTTTATCTCGCATCTCTCTGTCTCTCACTCACATCTGTCTGTCTCTCATATCTGTCTGTCTCTCATGTCTGTCTCTCATATCTGTCTGTGTCTGTCTCTCATATATGTCTGTCTGTCTCTCATGTCTGTCTGTCTCTCATGTCTGCCTGCTCCTGCTGACTCTTTTCTCATTCCAGTTATGTAGTGTATGTGAGAGTATAGTAGTGTATGTGAGAGTATAGTAGTGTATGTGAGAGAGTATAGTAGTGTATGTGAGAGTATAGTAGTGTATGTGAGAGTATAGTAGTGTATGTTAGAGAGTATACTAGTGTATGCAAGAGAGTATAGTAGTGTATGTGAGAGTATAGTAGTGTATGTTAGAGAGTATACTAGTGTATGCAAGAGAGTATAGTAGTGTATGTGAGAGTATAGTAGTGTATGTTAGAGAGTATACTAGTGTATGCAAGAGAGTATAGTAGTGTATGTGAGAGTATAGTAGTGTATGTGAGAGAGTATAGTAGTGTATGTGAGAGTATAGTAGTGTATGTGAGAGAGTATAGTAGTGTATGTGAGAGTATAGTAGTGTATGTGAGAGTATAGTAGTGTATGTGAGAGAGTATAGTAGTGTATGTGAGAGTATAGTAGTGTATGTGAGAGTATAGTAGTGTATGTGAGAGTATAGTAGTGTATGTGAGAGTATAGTAGTGTATGTGAGAGTATAGTAGTGTATGTGAGAGTATAGTAGTGTATGTGAGAGTATAGTAGTGTATGTGAGAGTATAGTAGTGTATGTGAGAGTATAGTAGTGTATGTGAGAGTATAGTAGTGTATGTGAGAGTATAGTAGTGTATGTGAGAGTATAGTAGTGTATGTGAGAGTATAGTAGTGTATGTGAGAGAGTATAGTAGTGTATGTTAGAGAGTATACTAGTGTATGCAAGAGAGTATAGTAGTGTATGTGAGAGTATAGTAGTGTATGTGAGAGTATAGTAGTGTATGTGAGAGTATAGTAGTGTATGTGAGAGTATAGTAGTGTATGTGAGAGAGTATAGTAGTGTATGTGAGAGTATAGTAGTGTATGTTAGAGAGTATACTAGTGTATGCAAGAGAGTATAGTAGTGTATGTGAGAGTATAGTAGTGTATGTTAGAGAGTATACTAGTGTATGCAAGAGAGTATAGTAGTGTATGTGAGAGTATAGTAGATGTATGTATGAGAGGGTATAGTCGTGTATGTGAGAGAGTATAGTAGTGTATGTGAAGGAGTATAGTCGTATATGTGAGAGACTATAGTAGTGTATGTGAGAGAGTATAGTAGTGTATGTTAGAGAGTATACTAGTGTATGCAAGAGAGTATAGTAGTGTATGCGAGAGAGTTTAGTAGTGTATGCGAGAGAGTATAATAGTGTATGCGAGAGAGTTTAGAAGTGTATGCGAGAGAGTTTAGTAGTGTATGCGAGAAGGTATAGTAGTGAATGCAAGAGAGTATAGTGGTGTATAGTGGGTCCCAGTTAAAAATTGACACTTCATTCACGATCATGGTGATTCACGCAGCTGGGTGAAATGTAAGTACAACTGCAGCCGCTTGGGGGCAGCATAGTCTGCTGTGGCGTTCCACGGTCAAACCGGACGGCGCATTCAAAAGCAAGGGCTGTGATTGGCCGAGCTTTCAGTGCGTTTCTCTGTGTTTTTAGCAGCTCCTGCAACATGCTAGTCCACTGTAGCCTAAGCTTTGTACATAATGTTAAACATAGTTTTGGATTCAGTGGCAAGATTTCTTGATTGTACAGTGCCTGTCTCTCAGTAATGTTTTAAAATGAGAGCTTCGTCAGCTGGCAGTAGGCTACTTTGTTGGTAGTCATGAGAAGTTAAACTTGCTAACAGAACATAAATATGCTGCCCAGAAACCTTGTGAATAGTTCTGATTTTTTTACTACACTAACGAGGTTGAAAATATAGCCTTTGCCTACAGCATCTCCTTAACAGTAATGTTAACAAAATGACAGCATTCATATGACAAAGGAAAACGAATTGGTCACTCAAGACTGTGCCACAGCAACCAGTGTAGGCTACATTCCTACCCAATAGGCTACTCGAAGCAGATAGCGTTGTCTGGCGGTCAGTGGGTTAATGCATCGATATCCAGAACAGGTCTGCAACTTTCAGGCAGTTCTGAGTTCAAATCTAGGCAGGGGCAGAGCCATATAAAGGCCTAGGCCTAATGTTATCATTTTTTGCAAGGTGTTGCTCCTGGCAATACTTGTTTATAAGGCGTTTGGTTGATTAATTGATAGCTGTTTTGGGACCGTTAAACATTCTTTATAATGAGCTTTACAATGGGAGTAAAGCGACTGTTACAACTGTAGGCTACAATGATTGCAATACAAAAATATCTTGCGTGTTAGTTTAGTTAGTTTTGTGATTTTTGCACTTTTTGCCTCATGTGTTTTCAGGTTTGAGGGCTTTTTTTTTGGCAAGATTGACCTTGGTAGACTCTGCATATGTTATTTCTCCATTATGGAAAATAAAGTCAATTTTCGACACACGTCTGTTATTAGTTCAATAAGAAGTGTTGCTTGTTAAAACATGTGACTAGTGAAACTCAAATGATTTTAGAAATATTTAGCCAAAGCCAAAAAGTGTTAGAAGGAGGCGGTGCAGCTCAGATGTCTTCTTAATTTTTCTTTATTCTTTAGTAAAAGGTGCAGAACATTATTAAACTTTAAAGACAGAATACACACACAGGCACATAACTAGGCTACTTGTTGTTTTCTTTTACTTTCGGCTATCTATATATGGTTATCAGCACACAATGTTGGGCTAATTCACTAGTTATGGATATCACAAGTTTAAACAACGAAAAACAGAAAGGATGGAGACAGCAAAGCTAGAGGAGTTATTCCAGATGGGCAAGAACAAGGTAGGCAATTGGTGTGCTTGTCAGAACGTTAGATTACAGCTGTTTAAAGCCAGACGTCACGGTACGCTAGAACAAAACTAAAGGTAACTTTAGCTATAGGGCTGGTAGACGTTGTTGTTGTATTATTGCATGTGGATATTGTTATGCTATGTAGGCTACTTTTTTTGCAATGCACGGACCTAAAACCGGGAAACGGACAAATATTGTACACGCGTGAATTTGTTTTCGGGGTGGGTGGGTGTGCGTGAGGCTACCATAGCTCTCTCTCTCTCTCCCACACACACACACACAGTACCTTTCTTAGCCACAGTTAATTTTTAGTGGTGATATGTGTTATGGACATTGTTATGCACATTATTGACTGCAGTTTATTCTCATCAATGTCAGTCCATGAATGCATATTGATCAGTTCCCAGTGGGCATTTGATGTCAATTCCACATCAATATGACATCAAACATTGACGTCAAAATTACGTCAAAAAACAGGTCTAGAATGAAAGTTGTATTGACGTCAATGTACTGATGTCAATTTGATGTCAAGATTTTGACCTCCGCGATGTCGTTTTGATGTTATTTTAATGTCATACTTTGTTGGCATTTGATGTCAATTCAACATTTATTTGACGTCAAGATGTTGATGTCGTTTTGATGCTATTCTGACATCATTCAATGTCAAGTTTTGATGTCAATTCGACATTTATTGGACATCAAGATGTCATGATGTTGA
The DNA here is from genome assembly GCF_017589495.1 of Alosa alosa. NCBI lineage: Eukaryota > Metazoa > Chordata > Actinopteri > Clupeiformes > Clupeidae > Alosa > Alosa alosa. The sequence continues at coordinate 3,443,925 of NC_063191.1, forward strand.
TGTCGTTTTGATGCTATTCTGATATCATTTAATGTCAAGCTTTGATGTCAATTCAACATTTATTCTACATCAAGATGTCATTTCCATGTCAAGCTTTGTTGGCATTTGATATCAATTCTATATCTATTTGATGTCAAGATGTTGATGTCGTTTTGATATCATTCGATATCAAGCTTCAATGTCAAATAAACATAAATGCGACAAACATTGATGTCAAAATTACATCAGCATTTAATGACATATATTTTGATTATTTGTGCAGAATACAAGTGCAAAGACAACAAAATGCAGTTTGTGTCTAACTAGAAGTGCAAAAAAGCAGAAAAGTGATGTACAAAGTATAGACAGGTGGTGCATAGACAGGACAAGACAGACAGTAGTATACAGTTGGTTTATAGAAGGTGGTTTAGATTATTATAAATGAAATATGTGCAGTGTATTAGTAGTTATCTTATAAGGGCAGAATAAATATGGCTAAATATGAACAATGTATGACAACATGTACAATGTAGTAACAAGTAATGGAATGTTGGAGAACATTGAGAGATCCAGTTGAATGGAGAGAGACAGAGAAAGGTTTCTTTTAACAGGGTTCCTACACATTTTCTATTTAAAAATCCCATACTTTTTCCATCCTTTAATTTACAAACTTCTTGGTAGATTTTTCTGACCATTCTCGACAATGCCACTCCAAAACCAAACGTTTGTCTCAGCATCCAGGAATCGTTGAGCACCTACATTTGTGCTTTAACATTGATGGTGTGCCACTTTTTAAATCCTCCAACTTCCAAATGTGTCCCATACTCTGCAACTTTCACAACTTTGCTCCTTTCATTGTGGCCATCTACTGTGGAGTTGCTAAACCAAATTCAGCGGAAGAGTACTTAAGTGACTTTCTCCAGGAGTTGCAGCAGTTACAGCAAGATGGCATTGTTCATGGAGGCAAAGCACTTCAACTGTCTGTGAAACCATTCATATGTGATGCTCCTGCCAGGGCATTCTTTAAGTGCATTCTTGTTACCATTCTTGTGAGTGATGCACTATCAGAGGCACCTATGACGGAAGGTTTGTGCCAAAGAGCCAGGTGCGGTTCCAAGGACTGAAGACTGTTTTGTTTAGGCCAGCTCTGCTGCCACTCTGCCTCCACCACACTGCTGCCACCTGTGGACAAGGAGGAGTGAGAGTTATACAACAAAATTAGTTATTAGTTGTTAGTGGCAGCACTAGAATAAAACCTCTAAAATCTAATACGAGAAAATGAATGTCTAAATCCCAGACCCTATCTCAATGAGGTCTGACGTTAGCCAGGCTAAGAGCGGCTATTCATGGAAGAGGCATGCGTGTTAGAAGTAGTTTTCAGCTAAAGAGACACTGAAAACATGTTTTAATCTGTATACCATTAACATTGCATAACAAATAACAAAGTAAAACATTAATTTGTAGAGTACCAAAACCAGACGTCTTTTGAGTGTAATCAGATTATGGCAATCATTTTTACAATTGTTTACAACTTAACTCTATGTCCTCACTTGAACCCATTTGCAAGGATGAGTATAGAACGTGCTGGCAGCGACAGATAACATGTAAACCGCCATATGTAAACGCGCCATAGCAGTGACGGGACGCACACACCATATAATCGGCCTGACATTTTGAGTTTTAAATGAACTACCTAGCAACAATTTCAACACCCACAATTTAAGGATGTCTTCAGAGAGTTACACTTGATAAGCATGATAGGTCTACTTTCGGCGCATCAACAATTGAAATGGAGGGGCAGCGTGACTATTTCGGGAAAGGCTACAATCTTTGATAGGTGTCATCTCAAAAGAAAGTTCACTTTCTCCATCATCGAACTCTTGAATACAGTGATGGTACAAACCAATATCTGTAATGCAGTGGGTAAATTAACTTTACGTTAGCAGTAGTTTTTACGTTTTATGCATAAAATATATGGTTTATGTAACAAACCCTTCAAATTTGAGAGAGACTGAACAAAAATATGAGTTTATTATATAGTTTTTGATGGGGAAATTCAGAGAAACCCATGTAAAAAAAAAAAAAACGAAAAACTGATGCATTTAGTCCAAATTAACTGTGCTAAAAAAGTAAAGTGAATGGGTGTCCAACTCTTGAAATAGCATGCATCCCTTCCATGCAATCCCCGCCCCACCCCCACCTCCACCTTTTTCCCACGCATAACGGTAGTGTTAGATAAATTACAATACTTACAGTATTTGAAGTAGCTGCACATTGCGCACAACCATGCTAAATAGTATAGTTTTGGCACACAGTACACAAAGACAATTCTGCCATCATACCGGAATGTAAACTATACTCGTAAACGTGCTAATTACCAACCATTTCGTTCGAAAATTCTAAAACAATGTTTCTCAAAGTGTGGTCCGCAAGCTATCCCAAGTGGTCCGCGGGCAGACGTGGTAAAATATAATATAGATGAGTTGTTTGCCATATTGAACCAACTTGTGTGTAAATCTAAACAGTTCTGCAACACTGCCTATGTAAGATATGCCCGTTTAAATCATATGAATCCTCTGACACAATAAGCAAGGTGCAAAGACAATAAGCAAGGTGGTGGTTCAGTGAGTAGATAGATAGAGATAGATAGATAGATAGATAGATAGATACAGTGGGTCCCAGTTAAAAATTGACACTTCATTCACGATCAAGGTGATTCACGCAGCTGGGTGAAATGTTAGTACAACTGCAGCCGCTTGGGGGCAGCATAGTCTGCTGTGGCGTTCCACGGTCAAACCGGACGGCGCATTCAAAAGCAAGGGCTGTGATTGGCCGAGTTTTCAGTGCGTTTCTCTGTGTTTTTAGCAGCCCCTGCCACATGCTAGTCCACTGTAGCCTAAGCTTTGTACATAATGTTAAACATAGTTTTGGATTCAGTGGCAAGATTTCTTGATTGTACAGTGCCTGTCTCTCAGTAATGTTTTAAAATGAGAGCTTCGTCAGCTGGCAGAAGGCTACTTTGTCGGTAGTCATGAGAAGTTAAACTTGCTAACAGAACATAAATATGCTGCCCAGAAACCTTGTGAATAGTTCTGATTTTTTTTACTACACTAACGAGGTTGAAATATAGCCTTTGCCTACAGCATCTCCTTAACAGTAATGTTAACAAAATGACAGCATTCATATGACAAAGGAAAACGAATTCGGTCACTCAAGACTGTGCCACAGCAACCAGTGTAGGCTACATTCCTACCCAATAGGCTACTCGAAGCAGATAGCGTTGTCTGACGGTCGAGTGGGTTAATGCACGTATATCCAGAACAGGCCTGCAACCTTCAGGCAGTTCTGAGTTCGAATCTACTATCTATTACAATGATTGCAATACAAAAACGTTTGGTGATTAATTGATAGCTGTTTTTGGGACACGCAAACGTTCTTTATAATGAGCGCATACGGGGAGTAAAACGACTGTTAGTTTAGTTAGTTTTGTGATTTTTTAGTTTTGTGATTTTTGTACTTTTGCCTCATGTGGTTTCAGGTTTCTGTTATTAGTTCAATAAGAAGTGTTGCTTGTTAAAACATGTGACTAGTGAAACTCAAATGATTTTAGAAATATTTAGCCAAAGCCAAAAAGTGTTAGAGAGAAGGAGAGACGCCGGTGCAGCTCAGATGTCTTCTTAATTTCCTTTATTCTTTAGTAAAAGGTGCAGAACATTACTAAACTTTAAAGACAGAATACGCACACAGGCACATAACTAGGCTACTTGTTGTTTTCTTTTACCGCTATCTATATATGGTTATCAGCACACAATGTTGGGCTAATTCACTAGTTATGGATATCACAAGTTTAAACAACGAAAACAGAAAGGATGGAGACAGCAAAGCTAGAGGAGTTATTCCAGATGGGCAAGAACAAGGTAGGCAATTGGTGTGCTTGTCAGAACGTTAGATTACAGCTGTTTAAAGCCAGGCGCCACGGCATGCTAGAACAAAACTAAAGGTAACTTTAGCTATAGGGCTGTATCAATTTGTCCAAATTAATAGGTCCTCGTAGACGTTGTTGTTGTATTATTGCATGTGGATATTGTTATGCTATGTAGGCTACTTTTTTTGCAACGGACAAATATTGTACACGCGTGAATTTGTTTTTGTGGGGGTGGGTGTACGTACCATAGCTCTCTCTCTCTCTCTCTCTCTCTCTCACACACACACACACACACACAGTACCTTTCTTAGCCACAGTTAATTTTAGTGGTGATATGTGTTATAGACATTGTTATGCACATTATTGACTGCAGTTTATTCTCATCAATGTCAGTCCATGAATGCATATTGATCAGTTGTTAACTAATACTGTAGGCCTAGAAGTTGCATTTGAAAATGTTACTGTTGTAGGCTGTTTGTTTTTTATTTCAGCCACACTGTTTTAAAGTGGTTAGGACCATTACACACCAATTTTGAATAAGCCATACTGCAATACCGATTTCATGGTTGCACCCTGCACATGTTCGCCGATTATGTGGCCCTCAGTAACCTATAAATTCAATGATGTGGCCCTCTATGAAAATGAGTTTGACACCCTGCTCTAAAATATCTCTCCTGGCCTGGTTGCACCGGATTGTGGCCAAACGACAGAAGCGCGGAGAACCCTCCTTTGTCTACCAAAAAGTGTTACTTTGTGCCCTGCGCTCCCCCACTGGTTGTGAAAGAAGGGGGTGGGGGGGGGGCTTAACGTGAAAAAGCTTAATGTCCCAAAGCGGCAAAGTCATAATGGTAGGCTACAGGAAGTGGGGGAGGGTATGGGATGACCAGAGCCGTCGCCGCTGTGCTATTCAGAAAGCATCTTATTGTCTTTCCAGGCGCACACAGCTCGTTATAGCCTATCGAGTGCCTTAGCAGATAGGCTCTGCTCTTGGGTTTGGCCTCACAGCGAACTCAACCCTCTTGTTGCTTGCAGTTTGTTAAATAAAGCGATGCAGATTACATTATTTATTTCTGATTAATTGCGTCTTTTTTTGCAACATCTGCTTGTTAGGCTGGGCTACTGTCAATGTCCTGTACAGGTATATGTTCAACAATTGCTGGTGTAGGCCTACAGGCTATAATCAATTGGGACTGTTTGTTATTTATTTAATTAAGGGGCTACCGGAGGAGTTTTGGGAGCGTTAGTCAAAAAGACGTGACCCTCCCTTGCCCGGCAAGACATTTTTCTATGACCCTCCAAAGTGATTGAGAAAAACGCATGCCCCTTCCCAGTCCCAACAATTTAGGCTATTGATGCCTTCTGTCTACTGGGTCAATTTGGGAGCTTGCATGCTACTGACTCCTTCCTTGAAATGCCTTGAAAAGGCTGTCGTTGCACAATTTCACAAATAATCACCGGGACGAAACAAACCTGTCAACTTTTCCCGGGTTTATCGCAGATTTTAACTTTTTTTCCTCGCTGTCTTAGGGCTGCAGGGCCACGCAAGGGGGTGCGAGGCCCTGTACGAACTTGACAGATGCATGAACTTACGTGCATGAAATCATGCAATAGCTTACTTTACACATAGCCAAGGCTACCGTCGGTGCATTTTAATAGTAGCCTAGTCCAATAAGCTACACCAGCTTGCCTTTAAGAGGGGAAATTGTATAGCCTATAACATTAGCTGAGTCACATATTTGGCCATATGGTGTTTTATCATAGGCTACATCATGAAACCAAATAGTGTAACAAAGGCTAACACTTTAACAGGGGACATTAATTGGGCATGAATCATTGTGCTGAACGGTATTTGTCAATGCAGAAACACACACGACATTCAAACTGTTGATAAGATGTGCACTATGGAAATTGGTCTGTAGGCTAACAATGTACTTGTACAAGTAAATGTTCAACAATTGCTGTACAGGCTATAATCAATTAGCTAAATCATTTGTCAAGCTGTTTAAATTAGGTGCTACATTCAAACACAAAAGGTGCTTTGATATATTTTTTTCGTTTGAACGTCGGGCAAGCAGGCATGCTGCGGTTGCAATGAATGAGGATAATTGGTTTTATCTGCGGATTTATTTTTGCATTATTTTGAATATGACTCGCTCCCAGTCTCAACAGCACTTTCCACACGATCTAAGTTCTAACACATACCCCTCTCGCTTTCTCCCATCCCTGCACACGGTGCTTTCTTAAAGGAGCTGCACCATCTTACAACAATTGCATCTACATTTTCATATTAGAATGTTTTGTCAAGTGTAAAGCTTAAACTACCGTGGATCAATTTAGTTCCCGTGCCCCCCGCTGAAAGTCTCATTAAACTTATCGTTACACTATCAAATCTATAAGTAACCGTGACAAATAGGGTATAACTATAACTATAACTAGCTAACTGCAATGGCAGCAATCTTTCAGATCTCAGTTCACTAAAATATGACTTCGCCAGACAAAAGGAGCTGGTAGCCTAGGCTATTACAATAGAATAGGCACCCCTCATGTATTTGTAGCCTAATTTGCATTCGGTTTGCAGTAGTAGTTTAATATTTAGTCACATAGGACTTGGCTGATTTTTTTCCTTGACCACTAGGTCTACACGCACGTTGTTGACAGTTGACGTTGTTAGGTCCCGCCCCTTCCTTGATTTTAATTGGCTAGCTAGAGAGAAGTGACATTGACAAACCAATCAGGAACGGAGAAAACAAACTCCCTTCCGTTTCATGCAAACTCTCTCACACACACCACTATACTCTCTCACATACACCACTATACTCTCTCACACACACCACTATACTCTCTCACACACACCACTATACTGTCTCACATACACCACTATACTCTCTCACATATACTATTATACTCTCTCACATACACCACTATACACCACTATACTCTCTCACATACACCACTATACTCTCTCACATATACTACTATACTCTCTCACATACACCACTATACTCTCTCAGATATACTACTATACTCTCTCACATACACCACTATACTCTCTCACATTCACTACTATACTCTCTCACATAGACTACTAAATTCTCCCGCATACACTACTATACTCTCTTGCATACACTAGTATACTCTCTCGCATACACTAGTATACTCTCTCGCATACACTTCTAAACTCTCTCTCACATACACTACTATACTCTCTCACATACACTACCAAACTCTCTCACATACACTACTATACTCTCTCACATACACTATAATAGTCTCTCACATATACGACTATACTCTCTCACATACACTACTATAGTCTCTCACATTTACTACTATACTCCTTCACATACACTACTATACTCTCTCACATACACGACTATACCCTCTCATACATACATGTAAAATGACTATAATAGTGAGTGTGCATGAGTATAGTGGTGTATGTGCAAGATTATGATAGTGTGTGTAAGAAGTATGAATTAAGGCCTAGACGGCCCCTCATATGAGAATACGGTGCACACACACACATTGCGCATGCACCGCACAGACGCACACACCCGCACGCACACACACATGTGCACAGACGCATGCACACACACGCGCAAACACACGCACGCACGCGATACATGCGGTACGGTGCACTCACCACACACACACACACACACTCAAAAACACACACATATACATGCACATACACTGAAACTCTCACACACAGACGTGCATTTACACACACTCACACACACACACACTCAAAAACACACATATACATGCACACACACTGAAACTCTCACACACAGACGTGCATGTACACAAACTCACACACACACACACACACACTTGTGACTCTGGCTCTTGGCTGATCACCACTATACACAATTCTGTACCTTACCACACCACAGCCCCACTTTCAAACTGACACCTAACTGACGACCAGTCACTGGTGCAGTTCTCACCTGTGAGATCTGGTGCGGTTCCCACCTGCAGGCTCGGCCTGGTCACCTGTGAGATCTGGTGAATGGCCCGCAAGCCACTGGGATGGGGGAGAAGTGCTGTCCATCAACGCTACCGGCCTATTTTAAGCGTCTGATGTATACAGTAGGACTAGCCTGCTAAAAACCAAACTGGACACTTGCGATTGCAAAACCAAACTCAATCACTTTGTGAATACAGTCTGGACACTTACGATTGCAAAACCAAACTCAATTACTTTGTGAATAAAGTCTGGACACTTACAATTGACTTATATGAGTAGCCTGATGTGGCAGCCGTGGGGGAGAAGTGCTGTCCATCAACACTACCGGTCTATTTCAAACGTCTGATGTAGAGAACTAGCCTACTAAAAACCAAACTAGACACTTACGATTGCAAAACCAAACTCAATCACTTTGTGAATACAGTCGGGACACTTACGATTGACTTACATGAGTACCCTGTTCAGCAGTCTAGCCTAACTTATATGAGTACCCTGTTTAGCAGTCTAGCCTAACTTATATGAATAGCCTGATGTTTAGCAGTCTAGCCTAACTTATATGAGTAGCCTGTTTAGCAGTCTAGACTAACTTATATGAGTACCCTGTTTAGCAGTCTATACTAACTTATATGAGTAGCCTGTTTAGCAGTCTAGACTAACTTATATGAGTACCCTGTTTAGCAGTCTAGCCTAACTTATATGAGTAGCCTGTTTAGCAGTCTAGACTAATTTATATAAGTAGCATGTTTAGCAGTCTAGCCTAACTTATATGAGTACCCTGTTTAGCAGTCTATACTAACTTTTATGAGTACCCTGTTTAGCAGTCTATACTAACTTATATGAGTAGCCTGTTTAGCAGTCTAGACTAACTTATATAAGAAGCCTGATGTTTAGCAGTCTAGCCTAACTTATATAAGAAGCCTGATGTTTAGCAGTCTAGCCTTGCTCATATGAGTAGCCTGTTTAGCAGTCTAGCCTAACTTATATGAGTACCCTGTTTAGCAGTCTAGACTAACTTATATAAGAAGCCTGATGTTTAGCAGTCTAGCCTTGCTCATATGAGTAGCCTCATAGATATTAGAAAGCTAGATACCCCATTGTCCATTGAGCTCTATTAGGTGGCGTACGTGAACGCGGCCGCCATATTGCTGGGGACAGTACCTTTAGCCTCTGTGGGCAATTGCCGGCAATCAGAGACACCTGTCTGATTTCCAGTCAGAGTCACATGCTCCTCCATTGGCCTCCAGTTATTGCTGCCCCCACCAAGATGGCGTCGCTATTTACGTTCTAGCTTTCTAAAATCTATGAGTAGCCTGATGTTTAGCAGTCTAGCCTAGCTTATATGAGTAGCCTGATGTTTAGCAGTCTAGCCTAGCTTATATGAGTAGCCTGTTTAGCAGTCTAGCCTAGCTTATATGAGTAGCCTGATGTTTAGCAGTCTAGCCTAGCTTATATGAGTAGCCTGATGTTTAGCAGTCTAGCCTAGCTTATATGAGTAGCCTGATATTTAGTACTGCTTAGCCTAGCCTAGCTTATATATAAGCCTGGCTAATATATGAGTTACCTGATATTTAGTACGGTTGACCTTACCTAACTTATGAGTAGCTTGTTATTTAGTATTCTCCCATAGCCTAGCCGAATTTATATGAGACACCTGATATCTAGTATTCCTTAGCCTGGCCTAATTTATATGAGACGCCTGATATCTAGTATTCCTTAGCCTGGCCTAATTTATATGAGACGCCTGATATCTAGTATTCCTTAGCCTAGCCTAATTTATATGGGACGCCTGATATCTAGTATTCCTTAGCCTAGCCTAATTTAAATGAGATGCCTGATATCTAGTATCTAGTATGGCCTAACCTATAAGAGTAGGCTGCAACATGTCAATGCATTTAATGGAAATCAACAACTTAATCAACATAATCAATTATATTGCTGACCCATTCCAACCTCGTTCCTCATGTTGCTGGCCTCTCGTCATACTGTAATGACTGACGACAGATATAATCCTATAACTGCCAGTTTCAGCATGTCCCACTCGCACTTACTGTCATATAGTCCTGCAGTAAGCCCCTAAGTGTGCCATGCTTGTTAGAGTGAGAGCTCATATATATAGTCCTGCAGTAAGCCCCTAAGTGTGCCATGCTTGTTAGAGTGAGAGCTCATATATATAGTCCTGCAGTAAGCCCCTAAGTGTGCCATGCTTGTTAGAGTGAGAGCTCATATATATAGTCCTGCAGTAAGCCCCTAAGTGTGCCATGCTTGTTAGAGTGAGAGCTCATATATATAGTCCTGCAGTAAGCCCCTAAGTGTGCCATGCTTGTTAGAGTGAGAGCTCATATATATATAGTCCTGCAGTAAGCCTCTAAGTGTGCCATGCTTGTTAGAGTGAGAGCTCATATATATAGTCCTGCAGTAAGCCCCTAAGTGTGCCATGCTTGTTAGAGTGAGAGCTCATATAGTCCTGCAGTAAGCCCTCTCACTCTCTTGCACTCTCTACAACTATCCTGTCCATACCCTCCTCTCTCTCTCTCTCTCTCTCTATATATATATATATATATATATATATATTTATCCCTCTCCTCTCTCTTTCTCCTCTCTCAATCTCTCTCTATCTCTTTCTCCTCTCTCAATCTCTCTATCTCTTTCTCCTCTCCTCTCTCTCTCTCTCCTCTCCACATACTCTCTCTCCCCCCCTCTCTCTGCTCTGTGGGCTAATGTTATCAGAGAGTCAAAGGCATCTTGGGCTCATCTAATGACTCCTGTTGCTTGCACACACGCACACACACACATACACACACATACGCTTGCACACACACGCCCGCACACGTGCACACACACGCGCGCGCACACACACACATACGCTTGCACACACACACTGCTCACATAATGAGTCCTATTGCACATCTGTGCTCCTGATGCATATCTAGAGCCTGGGAACACACACACACACACACACACAGTGTTTGTTACTAATGAGGCATTTCTTGGGTGCCATTGTGAACCTGTGCTTTGAGAGCGAGTGTACTGAAGCGTGTGTGAGTCAAGATCCTTTTTAGTGCTTAGTTAATCTACTCTCCCCCAATCCATTCAGAGACTGCTGCCGTAAGAAGATACACACCTGATACACAATATACATACAAGTTCTACATGTGTGTGTGTTTGTGTGTGTTCAGCACACATATCAGAAGTAATCAAAAAACAAATGTCTACTAAATGCCTGGAAAAGCACAATGCCAGTTAATGGGCAGAGTGCCTGGGTCAGGAACACACACACACACCAAAATAAAAATATCCACAGGTGTTTGTTCCAGTGGGTTAAGATCACTGAATTGCACCGGTGTTCTACCACTGTTCAAGGATTTCACATACACACACACACACACACACACAAAAAAGCAGGCACACACAAACATGCACAAACAAGCAGAAGGTGCCTTGTGACAGCTGAAGGTTGGGGGTGGGGGGATTAAGATGCACAAACAAGTGTCTTTCATGTCACCTGATAACAATAAGGAGAGCAGCAGAGAGCTGCTGGCTTACACACACACACAAACACACACACTCACCCAACGTGACAAGTGTGACTGTGTGCATGTGTGTATGCGTGCGCGCATGCGTAAGGGTGAATGTGCATTTCTCCATAGATGCCCCCTTGCTGTTAAATGTGCTCTTTTGTTCTTGCACCTTTTAAAGCCATCTTAAAGCATCACACACACACACACACACACTATAGGCTATAGGCAGGATTACTCACAGCGACCAATCAACAACCAAACCTCTATACCTTCAAAAAAAAACATCACCAACAGAACAGCCATTGTAAGCATTTCACTGGGGTTTCCAAGCAGGCACCTTCCTTCATCGAGGTTTCGTCCTTTGTCCATGTTTTGGAGTTCGTCCTGAAGGCTCATCAGTGGAGTCTGCAGTCCCAGACTCCAAACTCATGATGGGTTCTCTTCCATCAAATACCAACAAAGGGCTCGTTTAACTACCGCCCTGTCTCACTTCTGCCTTTCCTATCCAAAGGCATTGGACGAGCAGTCTCCAAACAGGCCTCTGACTTCCTTTCACAGAACATCCTTCTGGATCCAAATCAGTCTGTTCAAAGCTGCCACTCTACCGAAACGGCTCTGCTGTCTGTAACAGAAGCCTTAAAGAAGCCAGGGCGACCGCCGGTCATCAGTACTCATTCTGCTTGACTTATCGGCTGCCTTTGACACGTTAATCACCTAATCCTTCTCTCTGTAACTCTCTAACATGGGAATCTCCTGTTCTGCTCTCTCCTGGTTCGCTTAACGATCATGACTAGGTCAGCTATTCAAACCTCACCATCTCACCACAGGGGTCCCCCAGGGCTCAGTGCTGGGCCCCTTCTCTTTGCTATCTACACCACCTCCTTGGGACAGATTATCCGTTCGCATGGCTTCTCATACCACTGCTATGCAGACGACACACAGCTCTATCTGTCCTTTCCACCTTTCTCGGATTGCCTCTCAGACATATCTACATGGATGAAGGCACACCACCTCCAGCTAAACCTCTCAAAACCGAACTGCTGGTTCTCCCAGCTAAACCAACCATACACCATGACATCACCATGACATCATCATCAACATCAAAGTTGACTCCCTGTTGCACCTACCAGGATCATTGAACCAGATTAGACCATTAGCATCTGGCCTGCTAGTATAGATCATTGAACCAGATTAGACCATTAGCATCTGGCCTGCTAGCATAGATCATTGAACCAGATTAGACTATTAGCATCTGGCCTGCTAGCATAGATCATTGAACCACACACACATACACACACACGCACACACATGCAGGCACACGCATGCAGGCACACACAAATGCACACACGCACACACACGCACACACACAGACTACTCTGGCCTGTCTCTCGTGGCTCTGGAGTTCAGAGCTAAATGAGAATGTGGTGATCGTGCTCCAGCTTTGACAGCACTGCACTGTCTCTTCTCAGTGTGTGTGTGTGTGTGTGCGTGCGAGCATGTGTGTGTGTGTGTGAGAGAGAGGACGGCTCACCACAAGACACACAGACACAGGCACCAAGAGACACAAACTTATTAACCCCCCCCCCCCCACACACACACACACACACAGTATACACACAGAAAGACAGAAAAGGAAAGACAAACATACTCAGACATTAAGACGCATGCATGGACACACACACACACACACACACACACACACACACACACAGTCCTGGGCCCCAGAGAGTAGGTTATTTATCCTGAGTCTCGGCCCCACTTCGTTTATTTAACCAGACTGAGCAGAATTCCAATACCAGTTCCAAGAGTCAAACTAACACACACACACACATGCATGCACGCACAACCACTCAGGCACGCACACACACATACACACATACATGCACACACAAGCGCGCACACACACATACATGCACGCACAAGCACTCACGCGACAACACACACACATACATGCAGGCATGCACACACACATACATGCATGCACTTGCAGGCAGGCACGCACACACATACACACACATGCACACACTGACAAAAACTCTCACACACACATGTACACACAGAGGCAAACATACACTGATACACACACACATACACACACACCATCCTAATGCCCAGACACAGAGAAAGAGATTATAAAAAGGGGCCCAGTTACTACAAATCTGTAAAGATGTCTTGGAACATCATCCAACTTGGCCTGCCACTCTGAGTTGGGGAGGTTCCCTTTACTTATCGACATAGACAAAAGGGCCTCAAAATTTTGGTTACATGTGGCAAAAAGCAATGCTGGCACATACCACCATAAGGCTTTCAAGCACAAGTCCCTTACCCAGAAGTGTGACCCCTTATTCCAAATTGCAAACAAAAATAACATAAACAGCCACATGACAAAATCTATACTGAAAGAAATTGACAACACAAATCAGATGCAGTATACTAAATTCTGGAAGGTTAGAAATAAAAACGAATGACAAACTAGATATATACAGAACCCTGAACAGAAATGACTGTATAGCCCCATACTTAAATTACATCAAAGATAGAAAGAAAAGAACAGCACTGACAAAATACAGAATCAGTGACCATAGCCTACATATTGAAACTGGTAGACATAGACAAACATGGGTGCCTAGACATATGAGGAACTGTAGCTTGCATCAATGATTTAGAAAAACGACCTATAAGGACATTTTTTTTGCTGAATTCAAAAAAAGCATATAACAGAATTTGAAAAAATCTATCTCCACAAAGAAAACTATATATATTATTGGGAGAGGAACCAAACTGTTCACGCCTACAGTAGCTGCAGATTATATTATGACCTGCCATAAAACAAGAGAAAAGTTGTAACTTTCATGTATGTGGCATATTGATGAGTTTATCCCCTTTGTGTACATGTAAATACTATGTTTGATAATAGGTATTGCTATTTACCTCAAATTGATTTATGTAGATGTATCTGCAAGTGTAGGCATATAATATGTGTTTACAATAATATGTTTTTTTGTTGTGTTTTGTTTTTTACAGTATAGCACTATTGCTGAAGCTATTACTTTCCTTTTAATACCATTTACCATTTATCCTTTCATTATTATTATTATTATTATGATGATTATTAGGTAACACTTTATTTTAATGTGTCGCTGTTACAGTGTACCTACCTAATTAGGTACAGTGGTACAACCTGTGTAACAACATGTACTATCAGATACTATCATTGTACTTGCATTATGTATTTGTGGGTACCTACATATAGTTGTTACATGTAATACTGAGTGCTTTCACAAAACTTTGCCAATTTGCCTACACACAGAGGCAAACATACACTGATACACACACACACACACACACACCATCCTAATGCCCAGACACAGAGAAAGAGATTATAAAAAGGGGCCCAGTTACTACAAATCTGTAAAGATGTCTTGGAACATCATCCAACTTGGCCTGCCACTCTGAGTTGGGGAGGTTCCCTTTACTTATCGACATAGACAAAAGGGCCTCAAAATTTTGGTTACATCTGGCAAAAAGCAATGCTGGCACATACCACCATAAGGCTTTCAAGCACAATTTATCCTTTCATTATTATTATTATTATTATTATGATGATTATTAGGTAACACTTTATTTTAATGTGTCGCTGTTACAGTGTACTGAGTGCTTTTACAAAACTTTGCCAATTTGCCTAAATTTTCGTCAGAGGCAAAGAGCTGACCTGAGACCTGCTGATGGGGTAAATCTGGTCATGATAGATTTTATATACAAACCATTCTTAGCTCCAGTCAAGGTCTCATTGTCTTCAATGTATATGTAACAGCTGTGCTGCTACAACCTTGTTACTCTTTGATACAGTGGAATAAACCTATTAAGTGTACCAGTTAATTACTTACATGTAGATATGGCATGTACGTTGTGTCTTCGATGTCTTGGAACAGGTAAGTTCTAAAATACTCTCAATCTCTCTCTCTCTGTGTGTGTGTTTGTGTGTGTGTGTGTGTGTGAAAGGTTATAATGCCCAGAAGATGAAAGGCCAGGCATTGTATTGATTGACTTAGTTGAGGGGCAGAGGGTTGTGCCGCACACTAATACACACACACACACCTATACACACATACACACCTGTACACACATACATACACACACATGTACACACATACACACACCTGTACACACCTACATACCCAAATATGCCATGGTCTCTCTCTCTCTCTCTCTCACTCACACACACACGCACACACACACATACACACACTCACACAGAGATACATCAATCACCAAACTTTAGCACATAACAGAACAAAGCACACACACACTTATGGAGACCGATTACAAATCAAAGCAGCGGCAGCACACAGACACACACACACACACACAAAGAGATGATATTTATTCATGGGGTCTGCATCCTTTTCCTCAGACGATCAGATTTGCATATTAGGTCACATCCTGATCAATAGGAGCTGTCTATCAATCTCTCTCTCCCTCCTCTCTCTTTGTCCTGTCCTCCCTCTCTCTTGCCCTCTCTCTCTCTCTCTCTCTCTCTCTTTCTCTCTGTCCTATCCTTCCCCTCTCCATCTGTGTCTCTGTGTTCTTCAAAACACACACACACACACACACACACACAAATAACACACACTGTATCTCCATTGGCCTTTGTCTATCACTTAAATCAGATAGCATGGCAGGCCTACTTATGGTTGCGACAGTGTTTGTGTGCGTGTGTGTGTGTGTGTGTGTGTGTGCGTCCTAAAGACGTGTGTGTGTGTTAGCCCTTGTACAAATGTGCGTCCATTTGTCCGTGTGTATGTATGTGTGTGTGTGTGTGTGTGTCTGACTGGTGCCACTCTCCTGCTGGGCTATTGGTGCTGTATTAGGATCCTGTAGCTGAGGATCCAGGACAGCTGAGAGATCAGGACAAAGATGCGAAGAGAGATTAGAATAAAGGATGATGAGAGAGAGGAGGATGAACAGGAAGGAGGAGGAGGTCAGGGAAAGAGTGAACAGTAGAGTCCAGAGAACGGGGCAAGAGTCAAGTGTTCCCCAGTGCGCTTGCGGACCTGCTCATCCCATGTAGGCTGCCGTCCAGAACAATGGTGCCAGAACAAGTGTGCGCGCGTGTGTGTGTGTGTGTGGGCGTGTGTGTGTGTGTGTGTCTTGCGTGTGTGTGTGTGTGTGTGTGTAGTCCCTCCCCCAGGCCTGAGGTGGGTGCAGACGGCTGGTCGGTAGGACGGTCCCACTCATCTGCTCCACCAGTGCTCCACCTGCTGGTCAGTATGGGTACTCTACTCTATGGGTCTCTATCCTTCCTAATGATAAAAATGGAGAGATTTGCATCTGACCCTGTAAAACAGTCCAGTATCATTAAATGTCTCTCTCTCCCTCTCTTTCTCTCTGTCTCTCTCTGTCTCTCCTGTAAAAAACAGATCCCTGTTACCTGTGTGTGTGTGTGTGTGTGGTTCCATGCATATGTCCATGTGTGTGTTGCCTGTGTGAGTGTGTGTGTGGTTCATATATCCATGTGTGTGTTGCCTGTGTGTGTGTGGTTCATATAGCCATGTTCGTGTGTTGCCTGTGTGAGTGTGTGTGTGGTTCAATGCATATATCCATGTGTGTGTGTGTGTTACTGTGTGTGTGTGTGTGTGTGTGCTTGCATACGTGCGTGTGTATGTGTCCTCTGTGTGTGTGTGTGTGTCTGTGTGTGTTACTCTGCATGTGTGTCTGATGTGCATGTGTGTTTCAGTGTGTGTGTGTGTGTCCCGGTATGTGTGTCCCGTGTGTGTGTGTGTGTGTGTCCGGTGTGTGTGTGTGTGTCCGGTGTGTGTGCATGTGTGTGTGTGTGGTCTCGCGTGCTTGTGGGCATGGCTGTGTTGGTGTGTGTGTGTGTGTGTGTCCGGTGTGTGTGTGTGTGCTTGTGTGCATGGCTGTGTTGGTGTGTGTGTGTGTGTGTGTGTGCGTCGCGTGCTTGTGAGCATGGCTGTGTTGGTGTGTGTGTTGATGTGTGTGTGTGTGTGTGTGTGTGCTCGCGTGCTTGTGAGCATGGCTGTGTTGGTGTGTGTGTTGATGTGTGTGTGTGTGTGTGTGCTCGCGTGCTTGTGAGCATGGCTGTGTTGGTGAGCCTATAAAGTATTAACTCTGTTCCTGTCACTGTGACCAGGTCTCCTGTAATGAGAACAGCCAGCAGAGAGAGAAATGGAGAGATGGAGAGAGAGGAAGAGAGAGATGGAGAGAGAGAGAAAGAGAGATGGAGAGAGAGAGATGGAGGGGCAGAGGGATAAATAAAAAGGAGAGAATAAAACACATGTCCTATTCGTCTGAAAGGGTCCAAATGGTTTTTATTTATTTGTTGTCCTGAGGGCAAGCCCAGAGCTGAGAGCTGGATGTAGCACTTCAGTCCGACAGCACACTCCAATAAAAGCTTACTATAAATACAAATGCAAAGAGAGACGCACACATGCGAGGCCATTTGTGTTTGTGTCTGATTTGTACAGATGGATCAAGAGATCTCGGATGATTGAATAATGGATGCTTGCCACTCGCATTTGAAAAAAACAAAAAATAAAAATGAAATAACATACAGTCAGGACAGGCTTTTCTAATGTCTTTGACCGCACGCACACACACACACACACAAGCTTTTCTATCGTCTCCTTGACCGCACATTTACCCACACAAACACACACACACACACACACACCAGCAGAATGTCACTGTGCTTAAATGTCAGCTTTATATTTTTACTCTGTTCACTCCTGCTGACCCTGGAGAATTCACTTTCACATAAATAAGCAGAGATAGAACCAGGACACCACACGGTGTGTGTGTGTGTGTGTGTGTGTGTGCGTGTGTGTGTGCGTGTGTTTAATATCTTATGTTTGTCCATATGTGTATGTGTGTGTGTGTGTGTTTGGCCATGTGAAAGTATTTGTGTGTTTGAATCTTCTGTTTGTCCATCTGTGTGTGTGTGTGTGTGTGTGTGTGTGTGTATGTATATAACTTCTGTTTTTGCAGTTATGTGTGCATGTTTGTGTTATTATTTGTGAAGTAGGCATTCTTATGTAAGACTGTATGTTTATGTGTGTGTCTGTTTGTGTCTGTTTATGTGTGTTTGTGTGTGTGTGTTTGTGTATGTGTACGTGTCTGTGTGTGTGTGCGTAATGTCTTCCCATGAAATCTGACCATGACATAGATTATGGTTTGCAACAATGAGCACAAAATTAGAAGTAATTACAGAAACTCATGGCACACACACGGATGCATGGACACATTTAAATTCTTTATTTGGATTAGAAAATAAGCATATATCATGGCATAATCCAAATGTGATAGAAAGGTGTACAACAGCAGCCAATATCCAGTCCATTATGCTCATTAGGGGTAAAGGTGGCACCTACGCCTCCATATGTAGAGGCTACTAATTACTGCTGATACAGAGCAGTATATCTTGTCAGTTTCTTGGCCTTGTTCTTATGTAGTCCACAGATCTGCAGGCCTCGTACACACATCTTGTGCACATGGCCTAAAACTACCAAATATGAGGGCAATGATTTTACAGGAGTTGCCAGAGTTATTGAGAACATTGTACCATGGTTGATATTTGGTTGATATTTTAACAGTTTTGAAG
>NC_063191.1:3467934-3482934 GCF_017589495.1 Alosa alosa
TGTGTGTGTGTGTGAGTGTGTGTGTGTGTGTGTGTGTTGAGTGTGCGGAGAAATGCGAACAGCGAGTTTTTTTTCCGGCGAGACAGTGGCGGGGAGAGACATGAGCGACTGTGACAGTTTGAGGGTGAGAAAAATGGCCACCGGCCCTAACGACAGAGATAGAGAGAGAGAGAGAGAGAGAGAGATGGAGAGAAAGAGGTGGGAGTTAGAGAGCGACAGATGAGAGAGAGATAAATAGAGAAGAGAGGAAAAGAGAGGTGGGAGTTAGAGAGAGACAGATGAGAGAAGAGAGGCGAGGGTTCAGCGCCGGGCCAGTGTGACAGGAAGTGCATCATCATCGTCATCTTCATCATGTTCATGGCCATCGCCCGCGCGGCCCAGTGATACCCCCCCTCCCCCGCCTGCCACTCAAACACGCCAATTATGCAGCTCTTAAGAGGTCTGTCTGTGTGTGTGTGTGTCTGTGTCTGTGTGTGTGTGTGTGAGAGAGAGAAAAAGAGAGAGAGAGAGAAAGAGAGAGAGTTTGGCGTGGTGTTAGGTAGTCTGGCAGGGCTGCTGAGTGTAAATGCATAAAGCCTGATTCCAGAGTTAGAATGAAAAAGTGCTGAGTGTGTGTGTGTGTGTGTGACAGTGTGTGTGTGTGTGTGTGTGTGTGTGTGTGTGTGTGTGACAGTGTGTGTGTGTGTGTTAGAATGAGGAACTGAAGTAATCCAACACTCTGAGAGTCAAAGAGCAGGACGCCCAGACATGCAGAAGAGCAGACAGGGCAGGGAGAGAGGGATGGAGAGAGAGAGAGAGAGGTATGGAGAGAAGGATGGAGAGAGAAAGAGAGAAAAAACAAATAATAATGCAAATGTGTGCAGGTGACAGGGAAGCAGTGGGATGGAGAGAGAGGATGGACAGAGACAGAAAAAAGTGATGAGAGGTAGAAAGTGATGAGGAAATGGATCGAGAGAGAGAGAGGAAGAGAGAGAGGAAGAGAGGGATGCAGAGAGAGAGAGAGGTGCAGAGTCACCAGATGGCTACAGCATTCCAGGCTGTTCTTAATCTCCCTCCAAAACCTCCACCAATCAGATGGCAGCTGAGGGTCACCAGGGGCGGGGGCATCTGGAGTTCATGATGGCGTCACCGAGCGAATGAAAGTTAGCTAGCTTGTACGTGTGCAGGGTGACTGTCGCCGTGGCGATGGCTGCAGGCGGAGGACGGGAGCGTGTTGAGGTGATGCTCCACTTTAGGGTCTGCAGAACAAGGAGAGGGTCAGTCAGGACACGACGCACTCTACATGACCCCCCCCTCTCACACACACACACACACACACACACACACACACACACACACACACACACACACATACACACACACACACACACACACACATACACACACACACACACACACACACACATACCCACACACACACACACACACACAGACACACACACCCACACACACACACACACACACACACACCCCCACACACACACACACAGACACACACATACCCACATACACATACCCACACACACACACACAGACAGACACACACACACACATACACACACAGACACACACATACACACACACACACACACACACACAGACAGACACACACACACACACACACACACACACACACACACACACAGACACACACACACACAGACACAGACGCGGGTCAACAGAGATGTCTATGAAATGTTGTGACATAAATACAGTCGATTTAAACTCCAATAAGAACCACAAATGAGATGTCCTGTTGATGTCCTGTTGACCGCTAAAATGGGGAAGTTTACTAGCGTCACCCTTAGCTCAGTTCAATCGGAACGTTCTTCTCAGGATTATTTCATGTTACCATAACGATAATAATTGGGAAGTTTTCTAGCGTCACCCTTAGCTCAGTTTCATCGGAACGTTTATCTCACTGGAGAGTTCTTCTCAGTATTATTTTGTTTATTTTACCATAACAATAATAGCGGAAATACCAATAATAATGGAATAAAGCTAATATAATTATGGAATAGCCCTAATATAATTATGATCATAACCCTAATTTTATTATGATCACAACGCTAATATAATTATGATCACAATGCTAATAAAATTATAATCATAATGCTAATTTTATTATGATCATAACGCTAATATAATTATGATCACAACGCTAATATGATTATGATCACAACACTAATGTAATTATTATCATAACGCTTGTTTGATATTCAAAGTTATTATTTTCAACTGTCATCTCAATAACTCTGCACTATTACCGTATGACGATCAGAGGTTCACAAATGTATGTATATTTTATATTAAATTAAATTAAATTAAATTAAATTTATTCCCATATGTTCATTAGCTGTATGTAGTTTATCTGACATTTTAAACTTTTCCATTAGATTTCATTACAATCTGCCCAAAAGCGGAGCTAATATAACCTAGAATCAGATTGTCATATCTGTATAAAAGTGTACTTCTGATATTTAAATAAATTTGAGTTTACAATACAAATTATATTTTAAGGAATAAAATAACGAACTAATTAAATATTCTTAGAGGAGTGAAAATATTCTATTACTGTTACTTAGAGGAGTGAAAATATTCTATTATTGTTACAATAATTTCAAATGTTAGGCCTAATATGTAAATATAGTTATGTATGTAGATATGCAGATACATTTAATATAGTAATGCTTTTTACTGACAGACTTTTATTCACGTCTTGTACATTTACAATTTTAGGGAATTGATTATTATAGTATTGCAGCAATAATAGTTTTAAAGATGTCATCACAGTTTAAATTCTGATGTCACTATGTAGTGTTTAGGTTAATGTCATTATGTAGTGTTTAGGTTATTATATAGTGTTTAGGTTAATATCATTATGTAGTGTTTGGGTTAATATCATTATGTAGTGTTTGGGTTAATATCATTATGTAGTGTTTAGGTTAGTCATTATGTAGTGTTTAGGTTATTATATAGTGTTTAGGTTAATATCATTATGTAGTGTTTAGGTTAATGTCA
This sequence comes from Alosa alosa, assembly GCF_017589495.1. Lineage (NCBI taxonomy): Eukaryota > Metazoa > Chordata > Actinopteri > Clupeiformes > Clupeidae > Alosa > Alosa alosa. The sequence goes on from NC_063191.1 coordinate 3,470,956, forward strand.
TTATGTAGTGTTTAGGTTATTATATAGTGTTTAGGTTAATATCATCATGTAGTGTTTAGGTTAATGTCATTATGTAGTGTTTAGGTTATTATTTAGTGTTTAGGTTAATATCATTATGTAGTGTTTAGGTTAATGTCATTATGTAGTGTTTAGGTTATTATTTAGTGTTTAGGTTAATATCATTATGTAGTGTTTAGGTTAATGTCATTATGTAGTGTTTAGGTTAATGTCATTGTGTAGTGTTTAGGTTAATGTCATTATGTAGTGTTTAGGTTAATGTCCATCATTGTTCTACTCAACACGTTTAGCTTTGTTTCGAGTAGAGGAAGAAAGAGGACAAGAAAGGAATGCAGAGAGAGAGAGAGAGGGAGAGAGAGAGAGAGAGAGAGAGAAATAAATATTCCTTTGTCCAAACTTTTCAGGACATTTGGTAAAGCAGGAAAAACAATGATGAAATCAAGGAATAAGCACAATGGCATTTAATCCTCAATAACTTTAAATTATTATTATTATTATTATTATTATTATTATTATTATTATTAATAATAATAATAATAATAATAATAATAATAATAATAATAGTGAATGCCAATAATAGCAATACTGTGATAATAAATATGTATAACTGCCTATATATGTCTCACATAATGAATAATTGATGATTGTTTTTTTTTTTCAATTCCTCCTGCATGCCACAATGACTTTCCAGAGAGGGAAAGAGTCTTGGCTACCGTGTGCTGCTCTACTGCAAAGACTGCAGCCCTTCACCAAAGGGCCAGGAGAGCGGAGCCATAGGGTTTAAATATGGGCTGGGGTCACCCTAGTGCTGCTCCTTAGGCAAGAGTGAGATATTTGAATGATTTATTTATGCAGGAGCTGCTCCATTTAAGCAGGAGTGATATTTATTTTTCCAGTAGCTGCTCCATAAGCAGGAGTGATATTTATTCATGCAGTAGCTGCTCCATAAGCAGGAGTGATGCATTGAAATGAGACTCTGGCAGCTGCAGTCAGTGTAGGGTGACTAGCAGAGGAGCTCTGGAGTAGATGTGGCCGTTAAGGCAGATCAAAGAGCAAGCACACCGCCATATTCTGGGTCATCTGCATCGGCCCCCACATTCTCAGAGGCCCGTTAAAATGGCATCGGACAAGTCCAGGGCCCGCGCAAGATAGTGTGAGACAGAGTCGCATCTCACATATTATACAGTATGAAGCAACACAACCTAGAGACAGACGCTGCACATATCCCTGCTGAAAAAATCCAGCCTAGCCAGCTTAAGGTGGTTTGCTGGTTGACCAGCTTGTTAACCAGCTTGTTTGACCCTATAATGGTTGACCTGCTAGACCAGCAAAATTCTTGTGAAAACACACCTTCAGCTGGTTTACCCAGGGTGCAGCTACCCATTTTTTATTAAATATATTTTTAAAGAGGGGTATGCAACAACAAATTGCCCCCCATAATTTTACACTATTTAAAGACATTCTGCTATTAATATTAGGATTGTTAGCGTGACATTTATGTTTGCAGTATGAGCATGGTGGCCACCTAGCTATCTGAATGGAATAGGTTATGTTTCAATCAGCTTATGCTTAGCAAACGCTAGTTAGTCTGGTAACATGAATAACATGAACATGAAACATGTGCCTCCAAGCACAGACGTCACACTTTAAATCCTACCTGTTGCTTTTCACCGTCCACTTATTTAACTGCTGTTGCATCCCTTGACATGCCATCTCCTTTTCCCTCTTTCTTTTTCTATGTTTAGCCCCGACAGCTTTTTTGCTGCATCCATCTTTTTCCATAGACGGCAACTCACTACTCGTATCTGCTCACTCAGCGCTCACGGCGCCCCCACTCCCTCTTCTATGTCAGAATTCTATAATGGAATCTTATGAGATAGGGCGCCTACTCTAGCCTGTTAGTCCTCTAAAATGTTATAGAACATTGAGAAAATGCAGAAATGATTTAGAAACGGACAACAGTAGCTACATATAGAATATACCAATTTTTTTTTACCATCGCTTTGGCGCCCCCATGTTGCTGCACCCCTATGCGCCGCATATAGTGCATACCCACTTTTTGCGCCACTGGGTTTACCCAGCTTATGATGGTAATTCAGCTGGTTTTGCTTTTGCACCACCTCAAGCTGGTAATTTTAGCTGGTGTTGCTGGTCTACACTACTGATTTAACTGGCCATGCCAGCTTATGTTGGTCATTCTAGCAAACCAGCATGACCATCTAACATCAACAATGTTAAGCTTGACAGGCTGGTCACCAGCATGACCATCTTGCACCAGCTTTATTCCACACGACAGGCTGGTCACACCAGCATGACCAGCTTCCTCAGATGGTCTCGTCAGCATATCCAGCTGGTGGTCCAACCAGCTACACCAGCAAAGACCAGCAAGAGCTAGAAGAAAACCAGCAAAGACCAGCTAAAATCAGCTTAACCAGCTACCAGCATAAGCTGGTTTCTAGCTTTTTTTTTTCTAGCTGGACGTGTGCAAAGGCCATGAGAGTTCTGCCAGATGAAGGTTATAAGTGTTCCCACATAGCAAGGACAGCTATTCAACAACGTGCAGTTTAGTCAGAAAAAACAACAACAAATAGCAGAGCACAGCACAGCACAGCACAGCAGAGCAGAGCACAGCACAGCACAGCACTGCACAGCACAGCACAGCACAGCACAGCACAGCACTGCACAGCACAGCACAGCACAGCACAGCACAGCACTGCACAGCACAGCACAGCACAGCACAGCACAGCACAGCACTGCACAGCACAGCACAGCACAGCACAGCAGAGCACAGCACAGCACTGCACAGCACAGCACAGCAGAGCACAGCACAGCAGAGCACAGCAGAGCACAGCACAGCACAGCAGAGCACAGCACAGCACAGCACAGCACAGCACAGCACAGCAGAGCAGAGCACAGCACAGCACAGCACAGCAGCACAGCACAGCAGAGCACAGCACAGCACAGCACTGCTTATTTAAGGAACATAACTGGGTTATTGATGAGCGGTCACTCAGACCTTCACCAGATATACAGGAATTAGTCGATACTTACCTCTTATATTCATATTGTTATTTAAACCTAATGTAGTGTTTGTTATTTTTCTTAGTTTATATGTAATATATATATATTTGTATTCATGTTATTGTTTACACTACAGCCAGTGTATGCAGTGTTTATTATAGTCCTTTGTTTTTTTATCTATCTGCATCTCATTCATAACAATATTACGCTTTATATATCCCATGCAGCGTAGGTCTATGTGATTACTTCATTCCATGAAAAACAACAACAACACAAAGCAGAATTCTCTCAGCTGGTTGTGGTCATTTGTCCTCATTTCATATTGATGCCGGTAAGGTGCTGGTAGAATCATGTGGCGTTATTTGTATAATTTCACCTCCCCTCTCTGGTAGGTCATTCACTTCAATGGTTCAGAGATGTAGTGCTTTTTTAATACTGTGAAAGAGAGGAGAAATGAGAAATTAAATCTTTGAAAGAGAAGGAAGAAAGGAAAGATTAAAGAGAGGAAAAGAAAGGGAGAGAGAGAGAGAGATGTGCTCATTAATTAACCTTCTGAGCTCAGGCTTCACTCATGAAACCACAAACACACACACACACAGGCATTCACGCACACACACACACACACGCATGCACACACACACACACTCACACACACACACACACACACACACAAACACATGCATGCACACACACACACTCACACATACACACACACACACACACACAAACACATGCATGCACGCACACACACACACACACACACTCACACACACACAGGTTTCACTAATAAAGATCCATAACACTAGAGGTTGAGAAAGAATATCTAAGTCCACAGTTGCACCAAGTCCATGTCGTATACACACTACAAATACACCCTATACAAAGTACAATTTGAAACGTTTGAAATACACAATTTGAAAATGAAAACTTACCCACACACACACACACAAACACTACATACACAATCACAGCAATGATAGAAATGCACAAACACACACACATCACCTACATAATCACATACTGTATACACACAAACAGTGACAAATACTCTCTTACACACTCACATACACAGGCACTTGATCCAGACTCACAAAGCCAAACTCCTCCTGCGTCATTTGGGTTTTCTATGAGACGGTTTTGGATTTGGGCGCCGTGTGTGTGTATGTTTGTGTGTGTGTGTGTGTGTGTGTGTGCGTGCGTGCGTGCGTGTGTGTGTGTGTGTGTGTACATTTTCATGAGCTGGTTTTATATTTGGGTGCTGTGGTGTTGGTTTGGCCCTGTATCATGCCCCACTAACCTATATGTGTAAAGTCGTCATAATCTCACCCTGGCCTCTCTCTCTCACACACACACACACACACACACACACACCACTCTCAAGCTGACCGCTGACCCATGGCAAACAGGCATGTTGACGAGCGACGTGTCGAGAGTGTGTGTGTGTGTCGGTAGTGTGTGTTTAAAGGTGCTCACACACACTAACAGACGTGCCGAGGGAGAGTGTGTGTGTGTGTCGGTAGTGTGTGTTAAAGGTGCTTACACACACACACACACTAAAGGATGTCGCCACACTAACGTCTGGCTGCTGTAAGATGGCCGCCGCCAACAAGAACTCAACTTGAGGAGTTCAGTCCATTAATTTCCCTCTGGTGCCAAAGGCCATTGAACTCAATGATCAATGTATAAGTATGAGTATAAGTAAGTATTTATTTATTTATTTATTTATATATATATATTGAAAATCTTTATTGACTTATAAATAAATAAAATGACTGTACAATTATCAGTCAAAAGGATAAACACAATAAAGCCATAGGGCTTATTTCCATTATATATATAAATGTATAAATATTAGTATATATAAATATATATATATATATATATATATATATATATATATATATATATATATATATATATATATATATAATGTGTGATTTTACAAACACAGCACTCACAGTATAACATCTCTTAAAAAATAAGAACTAAATCACTGAATCTTTTTCTTTAAGATTTTTATTCTTTAGATTTAAAATTGAATTGAATTACTACATGTTCATATTAATAAAAAATATAGAAATTAGGATGTATTATTACAAAAAATAGAAATTAGGATTTCTTATTTAAAAAAAAACCTTTCATTTGTATTTATATGTATTTATTCAACACTGCTAGACATATTTGGTAGTAGTATATTTTATCGGTGATATCTAGCTATATAAATATTAAATATTTTATATAAAAAATGTTCAAGCTATGTATTATATTTAATTTCAATAATAGTTATTTCTTCATCTGTGGTCATGTGTGTGTACATATATAATTATTATATATCTATTAATCAAGCTATTGATGAAAATAAATATATAATAAATAGCTTGTATATATACATTTATTATAAATATTTATTATATTTAATTGTTTTAATAGTTATTTCTTAATCTTTGGTCGTGTGTACATATAAATACATTTTCATATTTTATAACAATGTAGAAATACGTTAGGAATAGTGAAAATAGCTAAATAAGAAAATAGATATATTTTTACTTTTGAATTTCACTTCAATAAATGTAATACACTCACTTATAGCTATTTATTTATTCACATAGAAACTCATGGATGTATCTCATATATCTATTACTGTAATATAGGTGTTATGATTTGGCTGTCGTTTTTTATTATATATTTTTCTACATGATGTATTATCAACTGTGCCTCAGATATCCGCATAATGTTGAACATCAGTGCAATTAATCATATTCATTGGTCCACATTCTGTAATTGACTACATTTTAAGCTAGTATTTTATAAAACCCAACATAATAAAACCCAGTCTCATGTAATATTAAATGTAATTCAGCACATTTTAAACTTGTATTTTCTAAAACATGATAAAAACCAATGTGAGATTAAATGGCAATTTTATTCTATCTTAACCTTGTTTTTAATTGTTGTGACAGTGTAAAATATTAGCATACACATAATTATAACTTACAGAATGTGTTCTTCTTTTTTACTGGTTCTAAAAAAAAAATAAAGGCCGTTTGTCCAGTGTGTTATTGGCCGAGTGGTCACATTACATGATCCTTGTTGAAGTTTTAACGAATACATCCATATACCAGTTTCCATTTGGATTTATTTTTTTATCCAATGTGTGTGTGTGTACCCTTCCTGAAATGCTGAAAGGCCCTATTTTGTGTGTGTGTGTGTGTTTGAGTAAAATATGAGCTGACAGACCTACAGGAGTCCGCTCATAAAAAAGTCAGACACACACAGACATACACACACGACGGCTAGTTAAGTCTGATGATTTCAGCATCTATGAGCAGATTTTTGTCTCTCACTCAAAACACACACACACACACACACACAGAGAAAGATAAACACACACATACAAACATTTTCAAACACAAACACACTGTGTGCAAGATATTCTCTGTGTGTATGTGTGTGTGTGTGTGTGCGTAGTTCCTGCCTGCTGACTGAACAGAGCTGGCACATGCTGGGGACGAAGCATTTTCCATTGCTCTCTCTCTCTTCCTTGTGCCCTCTCTCTCTCTCTCTCTCTCTCTCTCTCTCTCTCTCACTCTCTCTCTCTCTCTCTTTCCTCTCTTTCTCACACTCTCAATTCAATTCAATTCAATTCAAGAATGCTTTATTGGCATGACAAGCTCACTTATATTGCCAAAGCAGTTATACAATAAATCTGAACACATACATGTCAGTAGATTTTCATAGGAATAAAATAAATAGGTAAAATAAAGTAAAATGTAGTGTATGATGCAGTGTGTGTGTGTTGTGTGTGTGTGTGTGTGTGTGTGTGTGTGTGTGTGTGCGCACCTGTCTGCATGTGTCTGTGTGTGTGTGTCTGTGTGTGTATTTATTTGGTGATATAGGTCACTCATTGTCCCTCAGATTGTGGCATGTTGATACATATTGGGCAGCAAGATATGCTTTATCTCCTTCTCCTAATAATATCTTTAATTTTGATATGTCATTAAGTTCATTAAAATTAGGAATTTCTGAGTTAAATTTGTTGAAGAAAAGGTTTCTTGTTTGATTGAAGGATGTACATTGTAGGAGGAAGTGCATCTCTGTCTCGACCTCACCTGTCATGCAGTAACCACATATTCTGTGTTCTTTTGGTTGCCATGATTTTCTGAGTCTTCCTTTTTCGATTTCCAATTTGTGGTCACTTAGCCTGTATTTGGTTAGGGTCAGTCTCTGTTTTCTATCTCTGACAGTATTAAGATATTCTGCTATTTTATATTCTCGGTTTAGGGACAGATAGCATTGTAATCTACTTTGATTTTTAGTTTCTTCTTTCCAATATTCCAAATAGGCTACTTTACATTGTTTCATAATTTGGTTTACTCTGATTGGTTTTTGGAAAACAGTGTTGTTGTGAGACTGATCAGAGTGGGTGTGTGGTAAGGCAGTTAGTCTCTGCAACAACTGGTGTAGGGGACTTTTTTCTGGGTTCAGCTCTTGGGTTTGGAGGGCTTTAGAATGAAGGGTGTCTTGTGGGCTGGATTTAAGGTGATTCAGAAAATTGAGTGCTCTTTTGTTGATGTTAATGATTAGTGGGTATCTACCTAATTCAGCTCTACATGCATTTGTTGGTGTTTTTCTCTGTACTTGTAGAATGTGTCTGCAGAACTCAGCATGTAGAGATTCTATTGTGTGTTTGTCCCAGTGAGTATAGCTATGATGACTGAGTGGACCCCATACTTCACTACCATACAGCGCAATGGGCTGGATGACACTATCAAATATTTTAAGCCAGATTTTAATTGGAATTTGGAGATTATAAAATTTTCTTTTAATTGCATTTAGGGCTCTTCGAGCTTTTTCCTTTAGTGCATTCACTGCCATATTAAAACTCCCTGATGCTGTCATTGTTATACCTAGGTAGGTATAACTCATGGTGTGGGGGGATGATAGAATTGTTTATTTTAAATTGGTGTTTGTTTTTTTCTTGGCATTTGGGGGCGTTTTTGGAAAATCATTACATTTGTTTTGTCTAGGTTTATCTCTAGGGCCCAGGTCTTACAGTACTTTTCTACTATGTCTAACTGTAGTTGTAGACCTTTTTTTTTCAGTAGCAGACAGTAGAACCAAGTCATCAGCAAAAATAGAGACTTCACCTCTCTATCTAGGAGGGAGAGGCCAGGACCGACATTGCTCTAACTGGATAGCAAGTTCGTTTATATATATATTAAATAACGCCGGACTTAAATTACAGCCCTGACGGACACCTCTCCCTTGGGTGAAGTATTGGGTTATTTTTTTTTTTCAATTTTAACAGCACATCTGTTATTTAAATACATGGTTTTAATTAGGTCATACACTTTACCCCTATCCCACAATTTAGTAGTCTAAAATAGAGCCCTTCATGCCAAATAGAATCAAACGCCTTTTAAAATCAATGAAACAAGCAAATATCTTGCCATTTTTGTTTGGTGAACATGTTTATTAATTAAGGTGTGGAGCGATAAACATGATCGGTGGTACGGTGTTTTGGAAGGAAGCCAATTTGATTCTTGCTTAGAATGGAATGTGCATCAAGAAAATCTGCTATTCTCTTGTTTAAGATACTGCAGAACAGCTTTCCCAGGCAACTGCTGACACATATGCCACGATAATTAGAGAGGTTTGATTTGTCCCCTTTTTTGTGGATGGGGAAATCAGCCCTTTACACCACATGTCAGGAAAATGTCCTGACCGTAATATGATGATATGAACAATTTCAACACTGCACCCTGCATCTCTGGGGTGCTGCATTTAAGCATTTCATTTTTTAATGCTATCTGGACCACAAGCTTTCCTTGGCCGTAGAGCATTTGTCTGGGTGGTTAATTCTTCCCAAGTAATTGGAAAGTCAAGGGGTTTTGGTTGTTTTAATTTTTTTTCTTCTAATGATTGGAGTTTTTCTTTTATTAAATGTTGATCTGAATTGAGGTCATTAATTGGTATGTTTTTGTATAAATCTTCAAAGTGTGCTTTCCAGATGTTGCCATTTTGGATGGGTAATGCTTCTCGTTCTTTTGTGTTGAAATTGTTCCACATATCCCAGAATTGATTTTCATTAATGGCTTTCTCAATATCTTCAAGTTGCTTTTTGGCTGTAGTTTTGTTTTTGTTCCGAATTGTATGTTTATATTTGTTTAGAATTTCATTGTAATGAATACGTAAGGCTGCGTTGTTTGGTTGACGATGTTTTTCATTTGCTATTTTTCTCAGGTCTTTTCTGATGGTCTTGCATTCTTGATCATACCATTTGTCAGATTTTTTTCTTTTTAAAGGCTTCCGTTTTTGCCTTATGAGGTCAGCTTTGATAGCTGCTTTATGAAATATCATGTTGATATCGTTTACGGCCTTGTTTACACCATTACTTGCAAGGTTATATTTGTTTTGATCATATGTTGATATGTCATTTATCAGATCAGGTGAGTTCAAGGCCATAATGAACTTGTCTCTACTGTCTGGGGCCCATCTGTAAGTGGGATGTGAATCACATAGATTACAAGGTTCACTTTTCGTGTTGCTCTTTTGACCTGAGAGGTTAAAGAACACATTGATCTGACTGTGGTCTGAAAGGGGAGATTGCTCTCTGACAGTGAATGCACTGATAGTGGAGAGGTCCATGTCAGTGATTGCATAGTCTACTACACTGGATCCAAGAGCTGAGGAGTATGTGTATCTCCCTAAAGAGTCCCCTCTGAGCCTACCATTAACTATGTACAGGCCTAAGGCTCGACAGAGTTGCACTATCTCCCCTGCCACTTTGGTTTATTTCAGAGTCAAGGTTGTTCGGTGGGGATGGTTGGTGTGGTAAACAGGGGAAACTGGCCAAATACATGGTTGTTTCCCTGTGGGTCAACAATATCAGGTTCAGTTCCTGTTAGTCCCATTTAGATCTCCAATTAGAATTATGTTTCCCTGGGCCTGAAAATAGGTAATTTCTGAATGAAGGGTTTCAAAAAATGTCCTCTTCAAAATATGGGGAGTCTACTGGGGTATATAGATAGCACAGAGGTATATGCTCTTATCAGTTATGCCCAGTGTTTGATCTAATCTTAACCAAATGTGTGATTTACACTGTTTTATTGGTAATATCTGATGGCAAAGATTTTCTTTATACCACACCAAGATACCTCCCGATGTTCTGCCCTTTATGTATATTTTTTTTAACTTTATCGAGGGCACCATGACTTCATTATATCCTGGGGACAGTGAGTGAATGTATCGTTTTACACCATGTTTCTGTCAATATAATTATATCAACATTTTTGATAGAGTTTATGAATTCAGAGCTTCCACTCTTCAACTCAAAAGTTGAAGAGCTTTAAGGCCCTGAATATTCCAACAACTTATATGAAATGAACGATTTGAAAACAAACAAAATGGAGTTGTATAGTTTGACACATGAAAATAACTACAACTATCTACATTTACAGTAGTAATAGGAATTTCATAAAGCTTTAAGCTAATAGTAAAGAAGAATATTATGTTTTGTAATAAATAATAAAGTTTTTTTTTTTTTTTTTTTTTTTAATTTAATTTATTTATTTAACTTATATTTTTTTTTTAAGTTAATAAAAATAAAATAAAAAATAAAAATGTTACAAATGTTACTCATCTACTAGGAATATTCATCAGTGTTACTACACAGATATTACGTTTTTTTTTTTTTTTATTTTTTTTATAATATATTATTAGTTATGTTACTTAAAATATAAAGGTTTCTTAGCTTAACAGAAGTCGGGTGCATAGGGTGTGCAGCATCTCCCTGATCTCTCCCAGCTCAGATGTTGCAACAGGAGCTGTAATGGCAGTAGGCCGGGCAGCAACAGTATGGCTCCGCTGCTGTGGGTGAAGAGGGAGGCAAGAGGCAGCTACCGCAGCATAGTTCTGTTGCTGAGGGTGGGGGGGGGGGGCAAGGGGCAGCTACATGGGTTCTGTTGCTGAGGGGTGGGGAGGGGGCAAGGGGCAAGGTGCTGCTGCATATCTCTGCTGCTGTGGGGTGGGTAGGGGTGGGGGATGGGGAAGGTGGCCTCCTCTGGTTTGGCCTCACGTTGATGGGGTGGTGGGCCATTAATGGGTCTGGGGTCCAGATTGAACCATTGTTTTTCCTTATGGTAGGATGGATGATCCTAGGGTGGTGATGGGGAGGAGGATGCCTGGGATGGTGTATATGGCTCCTATCAGAGGAGGGTGTAGCAGGACTACGCCCCAGGGCCGTGTCCTTCAGAGATTTTGCAAAAATCTTTATCCTCTCCTTGTGTAGATGGAGTCCATCATAGAGGTCCCAGGTGCCAAGGGTTGGATGGAGAGCCACATGGACATTGGGCAGGCTGGCACATCCTCTTCTGATCTCCATGTTAATTTCATGGATGACATGAGGTGGGGTGTCTGTCCTAGGCAGTAGGGTGGAGATCACAATCCGGGTGTCAGGGAACTCCCTACTGGCCTGCTCCGCCATCCTGTTCATTGCTCCAGCAGTGTCCCTTTGGAGTTTATGCAGGTCGTTTGTTCCTGTGTGGATCACCAGACATTCAGGGTTGTTGAGTGTCTCCTTTCTCAGCAGCTTCATTGCCTGCGCTGTGGTGTTGCAGCGTTTAGACAACACTCTCTTTCTGGGAAAAAGCTTGTTTGTGTCCAGGAATTTCCCATTTGAGTCAGTCAGCAGGACCACTTGTGGGCCTTGCTCCTCAGACCGCATGGAGGGAAGCTGGGATGGGTAGAGCTGACTGTTGGTAGGTGACTGTGCAGATGTTTCAGGAGTCGGGTCAGGAGGTGCCAGAGTGTTGCTGGGCTGGGTGCAGAGGAGAGAAGGTGAGGCTGAGACATGGCAGGGGTCTGCAATACTGGAAGGGAGAGTCTGTGTCTCTGTGCTTGTCATTTTTGGCATTGACAAGAGATCCGTCAGGCGTTGGA